>NC_071502.1:28316666-28619696 GCF_028408465.1 Anastrepha ludens | reverse complement strand
TCTCAGTTCCGAATGGTAGTCACGCACCAACCAGTTCGACTACGGTGGCCGCCTCACAGATGGACGTTACACTTAGGCAAATACCTTCGTTATGGAAATACTCGCGGGAATTAAATTGGATAGTAACTTTTCAAGTAGAAAGCTTGATTTGGAAGAGAAACTTTTTTTTTAATTGTCTTCACAGCAGAGACGTACAGAACAGCACATGCGTCATGCTTAACTGAACTCATTTCCTTCTCAGTTTGGGATTGGATCCTCACAAAGTCATCTGCTTGCCATTTAGCGAGTTTCATTTCATCCCAAATAAGGCATTACTACTTCTAGCTCACCCAATATAATTTGAATTTTTATAAAAATATGAAATGTGACAAGGAATTATGCGCTCAGAAAACACTGTATCTTGCAGCGGCTCTATTATGAACTTCTAAAGATGTAGTTCGAGCAGATACGCGTCAGCAGCGTTGCAATCAAACGGGTTGATTGGACTCTCAAAGAGAGGCGTCCGCCTAATGATTTGGCTGCTGAAACTTGCTCGCCTTATGCTGCTTTCGATAGCATTTCATTTGTTTGGAGTTTCGAAAACCACTACCGCCATCAACAACGGCGCATCGTTAATGGTGGGGCGGCATGGAGGCGGTGGTGCAGACATCAGCGCGCGTCAGCCACTATCGCATCATCAACAGTTGTTTTACATGCGTCTCAGATTGCTGCACGAGTATTTGTTGTACAATAAATTGACTAGAGTTTGTTGTTGTTGCTGCTATATTTTGTTATTAGTAGGCTATTTGATGGCATGTGGCAGGCTGGCTCCTCATAATTGCATGATTGTGTTTTGGCAGCTAAATGAAATTTGTGCAGAAGGGTTGAATGGTTGGCGCTTGCGACTTAAAAAATGTTGCCGGCAATGAAGGGGCATAGCAAAGGGCAAAGCTTTGTAATTGATATTGATATAAGAGAATTTTCAAAGTTTGATTTTTTCTCAATTACAAGTCAAATTAAGTTGCATATGTTTCGCTTTTTTTCGCTTTGTTGTAAGCGTGGGTTCAATACGAGTAAAACAAGCGCAAAATAATGAGAAAAAGAAAACATTAATATTTACAACAAATGTAATTTTGTATTCACTCCGCGCAATCGGCGCGTTGATTCTCTGAATGACTAGCCGCGGCCGCCAAACTTCCACAGATGTAGAGCAGCGGGTGCGGGTGGCGGAACTCTGTTGGCTGGCAGTTGGATGTGAGCGATGAGTATCATAGTTAGTTAGCTACTTATGCATTGATAGGAAATAGCAAAATATGGTGGGCTGAATGTGGACGTGAGGAGAGCGCGGTGGGGTAGGAGAGTGAGTCTATAATACGTTGCCTGTTATGGGTTTTGGGGTGCGGTCACTGCCGTTTACTGACTGCGGCCATATAAACAAGCAAACAAACTAAGAACTAAGTAAACTAAAGGGAATGACAGTCAAACAGGGAACGAAATAAATGCATACAACCAAATGAATATGCGAGTGTGTGTGTGTGTGTTACGCAAAGAGAGCAAACAGTCAGGGGGAGCAGACAATTGAAGCTATTATTATTTACCACAATCATTATTATGGCAACGAATGGAACAACAACAACAAAAGACAAGAGAAAAACACATAACTCTAAACCAATAAAATGCAGGAGCAGTAGTTAGAAAAAATGTTACACGAAGAATACAAAACATAAGAAAAAAACAAGTAGCAGTCTGGCAGCGGTTTGGGGCGCAGATAAATAGGCAGTGCGTACCAAGGATGCCAATATTAATGGTGATTGTTAATTTCGGGATTTCGTCGGCATAACTACACCGCACGAGAAAATTATAAGACTAAGATGATTACGATTATATCTACAGGGTGGGCCATGTAAAATTTGCTTTTTGAATCGGCTATAAAAAAACTAACCAAATTTTTTGTCAAAGTTTTTGTTTTATTTTGAAGATTGAACATTGACATTTATGAATGAAAAATAATATCGTTCGAATGACTGCCACGACTGGCTTTACAGTAGGCCATTCGATCAACCCAATTTTTAAGCACATTTTCGATTGTTTGGGGTCCAATTTCATGAATGGCAACTTCGATTTAGTGTTTTAAAGCATCAATCGTCTCTGGATGGTTCGCATAGCATTTGTCCTTAACGGCTCCCCACAAAAAATAGTCCAACGGGCTTAAATCACAGCTCCGAGGCGGCCAATTGATATCGGAATTTCGGCTGAATATTCGGTAGCCAAAAGTTCGAATGTAACTTTGGCAGTGTGACAAGTTGCACCGTCCTATTGAAACCAAATGTCGTCCATGTCATCCTCTTCAATTTTTGGAAACAACTCGTTGAGCATGTCGCGGTAACGCTCACCATTTACTGTAACCGCGGCTCCTCGCTCATTTTCGAAAAAAAATTGCCCCGATGATGCCGCCAGACCAAAAACCGCACCAAACAGTGACTCGTTGTGGATGCATTTGCTTGTCTACAGTAACGTGTGGATTTTCTGAGCCCCAAATCCCACAAATTTTGCTTATTGACGTAGCCACCGCTGTTAAAATCAGAAAAGAAGAAGAGGACTCACCACTTTGGAAATAGGTTTTCAATATTTCCCAATTTTGTTCAAGAGCATTGCGTCCCATTTTGTAAATGTCAAACCTTTAAGTAAATTATCAACACATTTCTACCATTCTCAAAAAAATAGGTGGTTCAAAAGGCAAACGCTATATGGCCCACCCTGCATATTCGCCGTTGCTGCTTACAACCTCTTCCCAACCCCTCTCGACCAATTTGTTGATGCCGTTCCGCCAAAAATTGTCTGGTCTGGTGTCAAAGAAGTTGTTGAACCAGTTTTTAAGGACCACTTTGTTATCGAAGGTAACAAACACCCTTCATTTGGTTTGACAGAGAGCAGAAAAGATGGGAATTGGTCGGTGCAAGGTCCGGGGAATACGACGGATGCTGAAGGGCCTCCCATTCGAGCTCTTCGAGTGCGGCTTTGACGACATGTGCAACATGTGGCCTGGAAGGAGTATGGTTTGACCGTTTGGTTTGGTTTGACAAGTCGATCAGATCTTTTCAGTCGAATAGTCAGTCAAATAGCCTCATTCACGCGGAGTAGTTGAACAATGCAGAGTTCCTAGTTGAACTCAAATTTTTCGTCGGGGAATCCTTATGCTGCCTGAAAGATGGAGCAAAATTGTAGCGTTCAATGGCACGCACTTCACATAATATCATGCAGTATTTAATTGTTTCAATGATTCATAACTTTGGCTAAGAAAATACGGAAATATATTCCCACACCCAATATACCTATATGTTTTATATATTTAGCTCAAAGAATATGGTATTAAACCTATTATTTAAATTAAAAACGATGCAAATTCAGTTTTTATGAACTTAAACAAAATACTATATTACAAAAAAGTAATTTCTATTCAAATTAACTGGAATCCACACAAGAAACCAAGCAAATCGTATATAAAAAAGAGGCAAAAAATATTCTCTCATCTCGAACGGGAAAAATGGGTTCCTTATGCTTCATTACAATCGAAATATGTTTGTAAAGATAGTACTGTTTACCAGGGCACAAGGGAACAGACGGAAATGAGAGAGTTGACGAGCTTGCTAAGGCACCCGCTTGCCTAAGATGAGTAGGTCGTTCACTCTCACTTTTGATGGCGGCACAAGATGAGCAATTAACTCTAGAGACACATTCTATATGAGAAGCCTCGAATTCCCACCGGATTGCCTTACAACAGAAAACACAACGAACTTTATTTTATCACACCCAAGGAATGGATGTAAAATATTGGTTGGAGTACTGACGGGACATTCTCTCACTACATATCACGCAGCTAAAATAGCATTTGCACAGAACGACGCGTGTCGCTTATGCGAAGAAGAAGGGGGTACGTTAGAACACCTCTTTTGCCACTGCCCTGCGCTAAGCAGAACTTATTACAATTGCTGGGTAAGATATATGGCACAAACTATGTTTAACACGACTCCAAAATCACTGGTAACACTACTGACTCTGGTGGTCTATGCGAGATATATTCAGATCAGCTGGATAACCTAAAGAAACGTTGTAAGATCAGTAAACCCACTATAAATATGCTAATAAAAGGTGGTTTTCAAACACTTGAAGATCGCTCGAAATATCTCAAAAGTCGCATAATATACAAATTACTCTACGATTCTGCTCATATTCTTCACCATGAAATTCGATTACTGAATAAAAGAAGAAGACCATTTTCACATAAATCAACATTATGCGAAGTAATAGTGCTCGCTGATCATTTAAACTTGAAGACATCTCCAATGAGAATACCTCAAACCAAGCTACAACCCTGGGCTCTAAACTCTGATAGCTTTATCGAAGACTTATGCTTTTTACGAAAACAGTGCACCAACAACACAACATATCAGCAAATTTTCTGGAGAATAGTGCACCCTCTGAAACGAAGTGGTTGGAATATTTTCACCAAGCAAGTCAATGACTGTTTTGCTGTTACAAATGAAGCTTGGTAAACCCTTTCTCACGTAGTGAAATATCCCAGCTACTTGAGACAGGCTAAACGGATGTACAGATTATGCAATGTCAGAATCATTAGAGGCTATAGGACCATATCTGACGAAGCAGCAGGGGTAAGGGCAGAATCCTCCTCGATATAAAGGTAAAATGCATGAAACAAAAATACACGCATGCAAAAAACGCGTGGGTATCTGGTCACAAATCCTCACTGAGGGACGCGCTACAGAGGATCGATGATACCGTTCTGCAAAACTGGCAGACCAAATGGAGCGATAGTGGGAAGGAAAGAACCACTTTCACTATGATCGCCAACATACAGAAATGGATCCGGAGAACACATGGAAACGTTACCTTTATGCTGACACAGTTTTTAACTGGGCATGGCTGTTTCAGGCAGTATTTGTAAAAAAACAAGCACACAGATCCCCACTCCACATTTTACCTATACTGTCAAGAAAAACATGAAACGCCTGAGCATGCCCTATTAGGATGCTCTAGATTTGATGGGAAACGAAGCATATGGCGCTCAAATATCGGCGAGAGCATGACAGCTGCTAGCCTAGTACAATATATGCTAGTATCGGAATAAACGTGGAACTATGGTTGTAACCTAGCCTCAGACATGATGACAATGAACGCAGACAAATGAGTGAATAAACACATCCTGCCCCCTCGAAGGAATATCTTAAGCGAGGCGATGGAGTGGTTTAGTCCCCAGGCACTACGAATACTCAGTTCAAAAGAGCCAGGGAATATCGCATGTGAATCGGGCATACGCGTGAGTCGGCTCATACGTATCTTTAGAAGATTCCACCTCCAAGGTCCGCATACGAAAAAAAAGAACCCTTTCTCACGGACTACTACCGCAGGATGCCAATATCTTTGAAGCTGAATTACAGGACATAATTTCAGCATTAAATCTGTAAAGATTAAACAAAAGGTTTTAATATGCACAGAGAGCGAATCAGTGTTCAATGCTGCTTGAAACATTCGAATGGTTGTAGGCCCAATGTATGCAACAATTCGAAATCATTTTTTCGAAGCAAAAATAGTAGGAAAATTCGCCCCAAAATTCATTTTTTTTTTCGAAGCATTTTATTCCGCGAATTTCTACTTTGGACTTCTTTCTTTGGGGTTATTTGAAAGAAAAGGTGTACGTCGATAAGCCAGCAACAATTCAAGAGCTAAAGGATGAGATAATTCGACTCATTAACGGCATAGAACCTCAATTATGCCACAGCGTCATCGAAAATTTGGATGGAGGTGTGCCGCCGTGGCCGCAGCGACCATATATATATATATATCTGTTTATGTACTTGTAGACTTGTGGTGCATATATGCATAGATCTGTGCCCCCAAGCAATAAGTCAATAAGTCAATAAGTCAACTTAGGATACATTGAGTTACGCAGGTACGAGTAGTAAAGAAAATCTGGACGAGCGAAGAGTTCAAAAGCAGCTAGAAAAATTGCCAACTAAAAATAGCACAAATATTCATTCATTGCCTTCAGTGCAATGGATTACGCAATCATTTAAATGAGTTCGATTCGCAAAACCTAATCATTTAAAGGGAACCCCAGATATTTGCTTTCCAACTCGTAGTAGATTTCGTGGAAAAAATTGCATGTTTGTTTGTTATATTGTAAAAATAAGTCTAATAAAAAAATTTGTTTTCTAGTAGAAAAAGTAATTATTATACATATCTCAAATACATAACTGAACATTTCGATTGAATTTTCATTTGGTTATTAATTTAAAACATTTTATGATTAAACAAAATTACCGGCACTCTTCCATAAATCGCAGAATACGAAGAAATAATAAATAAAGAGTAATGTTATCTGCTTTCTTCCAATGAAAACTTTGAAATTAGTCAAACTTTTATTAATGAATATTCGTATGTAAATCAATTTCAAGTCAATCTCGGTGTGTTTGTGACTCATTAAATAAAACCACTTTTTAATTTTTGAATTCATTTTTTTTCAAACTTTTTGTTCGCCACTTAACTTTTTCTGTATTTTTCTGAATCTATTATTCTAAATTTATTTCAAAACTGTCATAGCTGAAGTACTTTTTTCCGACCAGTTTTTCGTGTTGTGTTGTAGCTTTCACGTGAGCAAAATTGTTTGTGGCTGTGTGGGCATGTTGTTGGTAGTTTATTGGAGGTGTCCACTAATGTATAAACTTGTATAAATACATACATACAGTTATCAGCATGAACATTTAATCAAACAAGGAGCTACACGGTTATCTTCCCGTCTAGGGAAGAGTGGAACACTAACCCAACATGGCTAAATGATGGCTCACAAAAATGCTACACAGATGGTTCCAAAACGTTCCAAGGATTAGCCAAGCGGAGCTCTTCGACATAATGGAAACAGTGGAAATCATATCCAAAAGAGGTTCAAGAAAGTAAAAATTAAAATACTTTCGGACAGCATATCGGTTCTCAAAGCCTTGAATAGCTTCACATTCAAGTCAAAAGTCCTAATAGAGTGTAACAATGCACTCAACTGGCCACTCATAATCAGGTCTCACTGACTTGGGTACCAGAAAATGAATGACACGAAGGAAATGAGAAGGCAGACTTTTATGCCAAAAAAGGGCAGAAGGGGTTATTAATTGGACCTACCCAATTTTTCAGCTTTGACAAAACTAATATGAAACAGGAAACCAAAAAATGGATCCAAACTAAAATCAGGGAACACTAGAACGGGCAAGCGGACTTAATCACACCAAAAAGACTTTGAACTTCAATCTCAAAAGAGAAAAACTCTGTTCTAACCCTAGATAAAAAGGGCCTCAGATTACTCTGTGGAGCACTTACAGATCACTTTGCCTGTAATAAACACTTTAACACAATAGGATTATCTAGTACAAGATCATGCAGGTTTTGCTGTGATGACGAAGAGTCTATGGAACACTTAATCACCAACTGTAAGGCATTAGGCCACAGAAGACACAGAATCCTGGGCTCTTACCTACTAGAGGAGCAAGACTACAATTGCTCCCTCCTATGGAGCTGGATCGATTCCTCGGTGCACTCAATACCACGTCAAGCAATAATAATTATTCCTTTTCTGCCCATTAGTGGGTGCGAAGATTGTGAGTGATGACACCATATGACCTGTATCAACCTCATCTATTATTTAAAGGTCATAAACATAAGTCACTGCTCGACTTAGGTGCTTGATAATGACCAAAGCTCCACTATCCGCCCACCCAAAGCCTCCAAGTGGTCGGTCAACGTGCATACTTACAAATCATTGCTTTGAAGCAGAGCCGTACGACTCGCTGAAATTCGTTTTGACCTACAACGCAAAAAACTATGAGACCTTCAGCCCATCCGAACTGACGAGAACACAAGCTAACCCAAATCAAATTTAAATGCATTTGTGAAGAAGATTTAACTCTTAGAAAGAAGTGGATGCTGAAGTTTTGGCCAAAGATAGTCACAGCCTAAGGCTTAGAACACTCTTTGTGGCAGTGCATTTCAAGTATGCATGCGTATGTATGTATGTGTACGGGTTAATGATTTCGGTATCATTTTAGCCTGATTACATCCACATGTGACTACCATTCGATAGTGCCCGAATTCGACGCCCCGTATATTATCAGTTCCTTCGTATTCGTCAGTTACTCTAAGAAGCTCAGCAAACCATTCGCCCGTTTATCTACCCCGATGATCCAGATCCGCTAGAAATGGGATGCATTCGTCACATGTTCCGTGCGGTACAAGGTGGCGGTACTTGCGTACCGAATAATTTATAATGTGGCTATAATAGTCGCTTCATGAATGCCTAAATGTTGAACACGTCGCGATGCATCCACATGTTAAAGGTTGTTCAGCAACACTTTGCGTTACAACAGCAATGATGGGGAAGATGAAGAAGAATCTAAGAAAACAGTCTTTCACAAGCTGTGTGAGTCCCCAGGTCTGGGTGATCTGCACCACGGAATGCTCGTGGAATTCTCGATGGTTAACTTGAAAGCAATTCCGGAAAAGAAAGTAAGCGACAGAGGCAGTTTCATAGTCAATAGAAGATGGTTCGACTAATAAAAAGCAATGGTTCTACAAGTGGCGTATCAAAATGGCAACTTTTGTGCTCATTGGATCTGGGCTGTGTCACTCAGATAGCACCTCCACCAGCACCACCACCACCACTAGAATAATCGAAATACTTTCTTAACCGAAGCTTAATAATATTTGGCTAGTTTTAAGTTACTTCCATTAGGGTGGTACTTAAGGCAGGTGGGAACTGATATTTTGTGAATTTTTTTACTAAATTGGCTTGCAGAAATTTTTGCGTGTTAAGGGGTGGTCTAGAATTTTCAAAAAATCGATGATTTTGTGTTCTGATATTTCGTAAGGTAGGCTTTTAAGGATATACTGTCAAATTTGTATTTGTAACGTGGTTTATGAAGCCCCAAAGATTACGATGGTATAAGTACGTTTTAAGAATGAGCAGCGAAAGAACAACCAAAAACGTATTTAAAGCAAACTTTGAAGGAGCAAGAAGAGAGGCCGGCCAAAGAGACGATGGTTGCAAGACGTAGAAGACGAAATACGAAAGATGAAAATCTCTATCTATAAAGAGCGAAAGCGGACTGTCTAGAAGAATGGAGGCGTATTGTAGAGGAGGCAATGGTCCACCCGGACTGTAATGCCAAGATGCTGACTATGATTCCTAGTATTTTCGATTATACAGCCGTTTTAGCAGGTAGAATGAGATTCGTCACGCGGCGGCATCAATGGAAATATCCACTCTAAAAACTTTAAACTCAATTATCTCGAAACTACTTTTTTCGGTCTGGTGTTGTCAAAAAAGAAAAAAAAAAACTATTCAACCGAATCATCTGAAATTTTAATATGTTGTTCACAACATCAATGGCTATCGCCCGTACTAGAATCATATTATTATTTCAAATATTTTTTATTAAAAAACTGAAAAAAACCTGATTTTTAGAGTGTCATATTCAAAACAGCGCTATTTTGTCAATTTTTTTTTTTTATTCTAGTACCGGGACATATCTACAGTCATACTGATGAATAAACATTTTTTCGGATTTTGTGTTTCAGATAAATAGAAGAGCCAAAATGGACAACACCGTCCAAGTCCAATTTTTCGGTAGGGTCCACCTCGGCGCTATTTTTAAAGTTATTAAAATTAAAACAATTTTTTTTTTCATTTTTTCATTTAAAATAAAAACAAAAAATTTTCAAAAAAAAAAATTAGAATTAAAAAAAAATGCTCATTTAAATTTTAAATAAAACAAAATTTAAATTTTTTCATTTAAAAGAAATAAAAAATTTCAAAAATGGAAAAAAAAACTTAATTAAAAAAACGTTTTTAATTCAAAAAAATATTTTATTATAAAAAAAAGTGTATTAAAAAATTAATTAAAAACTTGTTTTTTTAATTAAAAATTTTTTTTTTGATAAAAATTTTTTTTTAATTAAAATTTTTTTCGATTTTTGAAATTATTTTTTTTTGGTTTAAATGAAAAAATGTTTGATTTTTTTAAAATAAATTTTTTTTTTTTAATTAAAATTTTGTGTTTCATTTTTGTATGTAAAAGAAATTAAATAAGAAACCTTAACAAGCCGGAACTTTTTTGTTTTTCCTTTTAGGGTGGTACGGTGTAACGTATATGTATGTGTGCACATACACAGCTGTAACAATTTTGATTTGTATTATTGAAAGAAGAATCAAATAAAAAAATAAATGAAAAAAATTAGCTTTTCCCGCGGGAAGTTCTCATATTTTCATGGCAAACTTGAAAAACGCCGAGCACAGCTTGGTGGCCCAGGTATCTTTTTTTCTATATTAAGTTAAGTAAATATATAAAATTATTTTATTTTTATAATTAAATTTTTTTTAAATTAATAGTAATTTAAATTATTTTAATTATTATACGCATCACAGAGATGTTTTGTTTTTTTGTTTTTGTTTTCTTTGGAATCGGTTTTGTCTTCTTTTCTATGAATTATATATAGTACATCTGTATGTCAGAAACTAAATATTTTACGCATACATACACACATATTTGAGAGCATTGAAGTTTCCAATCAATCTTCAAAATTCACATATTAAAATTTTAGTCTTTTTGAAGAATATTTTCCTTATTTTCAAATACACAAACACATCTGCATCAAACTACAAACACACAACATATTTTTTCCTAGAATACGAATACTCATAATTTCATTACTTTTTCTTGAGTAATTCCGCAACACTCCTTTGCCACCAGGGAGCCAGTCACTCCCTTTGCTCCTTTTGTTGATGTGTTTTTTTTTTTTTGTATTTTTGTGAACTTCTTTTTCTGTGTTATTTACTCGTATTTTGTATTTATTTTGTACGTTTCACGCTTTTGCAACACCAACCAACAGCGGCAACTGATCGCGCGATTTGGAGCAAATCTTTGCTGCTCCAAATAGAAAAAGTCAATCAGCCAGTCAGCACAGCCACAGTACAAAACAATAACAATGCAGTGAACAATAAGAACAAACAATAGCAACAACAAAAAGCAAAGAGTAACGCCAACGCGAATCTTCAAATGAATTCAGTGCGCCCGCAAATTCGACTCGACTGTAGAAAATGAGAGATAGAATAAATTTTGTTGCTGCCACAACGAAGGCTCCGACAAGACTGAAGCCAACTGAAGCCAACTGAAATTGCTTGCGCTTTAGTAGTGGAGTGGCGGCGTAAACGCACGCAATGTTGTGGCGTGGCAGTGGCAGCGAACTTTTAGGTGGCAGAACATATAAACCAGCCAGCCGGCCAGCCAAACAACCACCCCGTTAACAGCGCCACCGCCCGCAACAGCAACAACACAGCTGAATGAGCAATGCACACGATTACGCCGCGAAAGCGAAATCCAGTCATTCCCCTGCTTGCTACACTCTCGCCGCCCTCACAGTCACGCTAGTTTGGAGCTTCGCTGCTTCGCGATCAGCTTATAAGTGCCGGCATACATTACACCAAAGGCAGAGGGCGTCGATGAGCGGTTAGGAGACGGTGCGTATGCGTATATTCGGGCAAAGAGCAACAACATAAAACAAAGACACAAACCAGCAAATATGTACATAGGTTTATGTATGTATGTATATTATGTGTAGACATATGCGGATGATTGCTGGTGGCTTGTTTGACTAACCGGCTAGCTGGCTGGCTGGCAGGCTTGTCCGCTTGGCTGCTCCACATGGTAGCACACACTCGCACAAATGCCCATCAACAGCTGCTTAAAGTGCGCCACTGTTTCGACTATTCAATCGCAGCCGCTCGTCCGCGTATGCCCCCAGTCGTTGCCGCTAGCGGCTTAGTATTATCTGCATGGCAATTGAACCTGGCAGGGGAACTCCAACGTTGCAAATCGAAGGCAATACGTTTCCCTCTTTACATTACATTGCATTTTCATGCTGGTTTCTTTTTATACTTGATTGCCTTAAACATTTTATTTCATTTTAATTACGAGTGCTTCCTTTGGTCCCCCATCAGCACCAACGAGTCTGCAATGGTTGACTGATAATTAAATCCAGGCGCGCACATTTGCTTTTCAACTCAATGCTTAGTTGTTGTTGGAACTTTTGAAAGACAACGCAAGTCCTAATCTTTGCGAATAATGCGTGTTAGCATAAATATGTCGGCATTAGGTGCCAGAGGCGTAGTAGGGACTGAAATTGCGGAGGAAGAAGAGGGCAAAATGTCCTTCGGAAATATTCGACGTGATAAAAAAGTTCTCAACGATTCTACGTCACTCACATATGCAAAAATATTTAAAACAAGGTGTAATTCATTTGAGCAAGGCGATGAGAATTTTATTATCGATGCTGATTCGATGAAGCAAGCCTTCTCCCTCCACCAAAGCACAGCTCTTAATATGGAAAATGAAAATAAAGGGTGAACAGATTGGAGATACTTTTTGCAAAAGGGTTTTCTGACAAATCACACTCGACTACTGCCAAACTAAACACATAACTCTTTTGTAAGATTCATTGACATTTCATCATGGAAAGACTTATGTTTCAACAACATTTGCAAATCGTGCAATTGTATTACAAAAATTGACGCTCTGTGAAAAGTGTTCATTGCGCGGTCAGGCCGACTTATGGTGTTCATAAATGCGGCCCATTTTTGGCTTCATAGCTACGTCAATAAGCAAGTTTCCATATTTGAGCTGAAGAACAACTCCAAACCATTCAAGAACAGCTATTAGATGTATTGAAAACAACCCAGTGGTGCGGCCTATGGGCTGGAGGAATCATCGGCTCATATTTCTTCAAAGACTCGGCTGGCGTCAATGTAACAGTGAATGGCGATTGCTATCGCGCCATGATAAACGACTTTTTGATACCGGAGATTGAAGCCTATGACCTCACGACATTCGGCTTCAAGAAAACGGCGCTACTTGCCATACGTCCCGTGAAAAAATTGATTTACTGCGTCGTCGTTTCGGTGCGCAATTTATCTCTAGTTTCGGAGCAGTGGATTGGCCACCAAGATCGTGTGATATCACACCTTTGAACTTTTATTTGTGGGGTTAAGCTTAAATGCTTTGTGGATAAAGCAGCTTCGATTGAGGCATTGGAAGGTAACAATTGGAAATAAAAAACTATTGAAGCAAAACATTATAACGCATATTATATCGTTCCTAGTCGGAACACAGGTCGCACACAAATGTTCTCAGTCGCTATGTGTCTTATTTAGTTCTTCGTGGGGGTGGAAGGAATCTCTTGGCAGATTGTGCACATCCAAGTCTGATGTGGGCGACCTCTGCGTCGACTTCCTTGCGGATTTCATTGAAAAGACATTTTGGCCACACCTACATCTTCTCTACGGCAGAATGTCCAATACAATTCCATTTTCGTCTTTTTATTTCGGAGTTAAGTGGGCAACTTTAACTAGGCAGAAGAAGGTCTATAGTGGAGATTATACTCTGCCAAAAGACACGGCATATAATTCTGAGGCAAACCTTTGAAGACGTCGACTAACATTTGACTTAGAGACATAAGCCAGGTCTCAGAACCATATAGGAGTACCAATTTCACGCTGATATTGAACATTTGAGGTTTTGTTTTTAGTGACAGAGTGCGAGATCGCCACAGTCCGCTTAGTTTATGAAACAGAGTTCGTGCTTTGAAAATACGAGCTGCCACATCTGCAACTACGCCACATCTTTTGTGATTTTACTACCGAGGTAGCTGAACTCATCCAAATCAATGAATGGAGAAGAAGCTGAAAAAATCGCTAATCTGATATTTTGAAGTTCCATCCTAATGTGTATATACATAATTTATTACCCCAATAAATGCATAAAACTTAAAAACAATATTTCTTTGTTCGAATATTTTGATTTGAAACACTTTTTTTAAATAAATTATAACAAAATCGAAAATCTCTTGTTTCAGGACATTCCCAGGTCTACAGGACTACAAAATATGATTCCGAAAATCCTGGGATGTATAAAACCACGAAATTCGTTATCCCCAACATACATGCATGCGTATAAGCTAGTCTCCTATACTGCTCTAAATATAGGGTGTTTTTTAGGAACTTAAGCACTTCAAATGATAATACAAAAGATAAAAATTTTTTGAAATATTTTTTTTTTTATTATTTAAAACTGGTAGATGATTTCATGTCATTTTTGGTTTTTTTTTATACGATATCCGGTACATGTTCGCCGCAGCAACGATTTATTTGGTCCATTCGATCAATCCAAATTTGGGCTACTTTTCCCAATAAATCAGAATAATAAATCCAAAGGAGCTCAATTAGAAAAAATGCGACGTAAACTATTGTCATTAGGCTTCAATTCTTGCATTAGCTGTATTGTACGAGTATAGGCACACAAGTTCATATCCTTGTGTCAAATTTTCCACGTAGTTGAAGGATAAAGGCCAACAAGTTGAGAAGGACGACGAATCAACATTTCGGCATCGTCTTCAACTATTCGCTCTATAAACTTCGCGAACAGATTTAATTATTTTTTCAAAGAAAATTTCCTCAATTTCGAAGCGTTGTTCTGGCGTTAAACCATTCATTATGACTTGGCAAATTTTACTAAACAGAAATGTCAGCATAGTTTGCCATTGTCAGTTGTCAAATCATAGTTAACAATACGATAATTCTCATGCAGTTAAATAAAAACACCCGTTAGTTCAAAAATGCGGCATTCGGCGCACATACCTACCAAAGACGTTTAAGGCATTCTGAAAGCGATTCAGATATTAGGTCGTCTTCTTCTTCCTTAGCATGACAGTCCTGGATGGACCACTGCTTCTCCAGATTTTTCGAACTGCTGTCAACCGCATCACTTTTGTATGTTCATCTCTTTGAGGTCATCGATAACCGAATCTATCCTTATTTTCTTTGTCCTTCCATTAGTTCGCTTCCCACACGGTTGCTGCTTGAAGGCTCTTCGTTTTCGTTTTCGTGCTCTTTGCTTTGGCATAGATAGATAGATATATGAATGAGGATTGCACTTCGACCTCATGATCTTTTGAGTCCTGTACTCATCACAGTACCTTAGATCAAACCCAGTTCCCTTATTAAGTTCAGAATAGAGCTGGGTTGGATTGAGTGTGTGTGATCTTCTATCTGTAGTTGGCCAAGATTTCTCAACATTGTATGCGCTATAGCGCTGCATTTCAGGAGAAGGTGCATTAATGTCTTCTGGGATTGGTCGCAGAAACGGTAAGAGTCCGTAGACCAAATCCCGATCATGTTCGAATGGCTTCGAAGTCTGCAGTGGCCTGTGAGGATGCCCGAGAGCATTCTCAGATTATCCTCTTGGAGGGTTTGAGTTTTCTAAACCTCTTTTGATTGTACCTTCCCAGTAGAGATTTCGCCTGGGATTCCGCCTAGCTCTTCACTCCTGAGCTTCTACTTGTTGGTGTGTTGTCCCATGACAAGGAAGGGCTCGGGTCCTATTAAAGGCGAGGCCGCAGCCTCGCTCGCCAATGCGTGGCTCTGGCATTCTTTCTACGTGTTCAAGCCAGCGAATTCGTTGAGCTTTTATGTATTTTATGATGTTTCTTACCTTCTAAGGTGCTCAAGTTTTAGATTGTATCGAATACGATATGCGCCATATTAGGTCAGTTCGCGTAAAAATTATCCAGTAACCTGCCAGTAACTTAATATAATTTCTGAAAATTCGCTCTCAAAGAGAAAAAAATATAACCCAAAAGATACCTTCAATGCTTTTGCATTTCAGAAACTGCAGCAACGGTGACTGGAGGCTGTGGGGAATCAAGGATGAAAAATTGAGGGGAACTTTGGATTCTTTTGTTTTGTGTTTCACAAAATTTAGCATTAGCAAAGTGAAACACAAAACGACTGACGTCGATATATCTGTCAAACTCGCTTAGAGCCGAAAACGGTCTGCTAGGTAGTACACCTCTAAAAATCTTTTCGCCATGTGAAGAATTAATTTCCTCTAATTCCTATTTAATATATGACTTCAAATAAACTTTATAAGTTTCATCCAAAATATATTTAATTACATTCTCCATTTTAATCCCGATTTTTATTTAAATTGACTCAGTTCGCAAATTTTAAATCGTTTTTATTTTTACTTTCCCAGCTGCTGCTTTTCTAACTTGCAAATTCCTACAACTACAAATGTATCCAGTAAAAATTTGCAACTTCCCCTCAAAATGAAATGTCATTTTGCTCTCTCACTTTCCCCTACTTTGCAAGTTTGCTGGATAGATGAACACCAAAGCTTGATAATTTGTAACAGATTTTCAGTTTTTCTTGAAATGAACGTTAGATATCATCATTTGATCTCCTCATCATGGTTGGCATTTATTGATTTGATATCGCCATACATAAATCGTTCCACAAGCTTTTAATTTTGTAAGAATGCCACAAAAGCTAATTAATACAGCGGAAATATTAGCCACTTCATTGAGTTTGTGAATCTTTATTTAAAAAGTAAACTTTTAAAGTTACCAAAAAACCATTTTTCTTTAAATTTACTTCGCGCACGTAAGACCCTTTTCAAAGCATTGAGTAGCAACGTCCTTGGCACTTGTGCTTACTTTCATCCGCACGCATCTTTGCGCACTCCGCCGCTTAACAAATGCACTCTCGTTTACAAGTGAGCAAATAATCATAAATACATTGCGTCTGCAAATGCACATGAATCAATATAAGTGTGTATGTATGTATGTACTCATATATAAATGCACTTGATATTCATTCTGTGGTTGCGGTTGCGGCTGCGTCTGATTCGTTAAATTATTTTCTTCGATTTTGTCTTTTGTCTGTTTGGCTTTGAATATTCTAGTCATTCTTCAAGGCTTTTAAGCACATAGAATATACGAATATCTTGACAGCATTATATTGTATCTCGGTACCGCGCCTCTTCCCCCATTCTCCATCCTCCCAAACACACTTAACTTGAAGCCATTTGTTTAAGTATTCAAATCGCATACGCAGATAAGTTCATTTCATTATGCACTTGCACGTGTGTGGGTGTAGTTGTGCAAGTTGTTTTTATTATTACAACTCTTTGTAAAGCTTTTACACTTTCGATCATTCCATTGCATATCTCCAGATATCGATTACTTCATGAGCAAATATTTTATTTATCTTTTCAATTTCATTTGTCCATCTTATTTGCTTAATGAACTTATAAGTGCTTATCGAGTTCCCGTCAATTTTTTTATCATGTTTTCGGTGATTAAATGCGTATGTATGTATGTACCTGCATATATCTACAGTTTGTCAAGAAAGTCTTTTGACATCTACTAATCTAGCGAAATTCAAACAAATTGCTTAAGAAAAAATGTATTTTTTCATGATTTTCTTTCAATCTGTGGCTTTATTTGAACAATATAAATAATTCATAATCCAGTAGTAAAGATACAGTTATTCCGGTTAAAATTATAACTTACAAGAAAGTAAAAAATAAACTCAAATTCAAATTTCTAAATTTAAATAAAAATTGTGATTAAAGTGGAGAATGTAAGTGAACATATAATATTTTAGATGCAAATACAAGGTGAAGTCCAAAATAAATAAGAGTGAGCTAAAATAGAAACCACAGGAGCTTTGTTCTGATATCTTCGAGTTTATTTATTCAAAATAGTCCCCTCTGTCTTCGATACACTGTTTTGCGCGATCTAAAAGCTTTTCGAAAGAGTGTTTCAGGTCATTGACCGGAACCCGGAATGTTCTTCAGGATGTCGGTACAAGCCTTTTGGATGGCCTCTACGGATGCAAAACGTTTTCCTTTCATGGCCAAATGCAATTTTCCGAATAGGTAGAAGTCACAGGGAGCCATACCAGGCGATTACGGTGAGTGATTGATGGTTAAAATGCGATTTCTTGTCAAAAAATCAGTCACTAGAGTGGATCGATGAAATGGTGCATTAGTATGCAATAAGCGTCAACTTCCTCCTTCGCGGTATTCAGTGCGAATTTGACGAATGCGATGCAACAAACGCTTCAAAACGCCAAGATAGAAAATTGCATTGACGATTTGGCCCATTGGCATGAACTTCTTGTGGACAATTCCCTTGGAATCGTAAAGACAAATGAGCATCGCCTTGATTTCTGACTTCTCCAAACGCGATTTTTTGTGTGGTGGCTCGTCTGGGCCTTCCATTCGGCAACTTCATTTGACACTTAGTTTCAGATTCATGTTGGAAACACCACGTTTCATCACCAGTTAAAATGTTGTAAAGGAAGTTCTCATCATTTCTCGCCTCTTTAATGAGGTCTTTCAAATGTTGAGCTCTGAGCAATTTTTGGTCCTCAGTTAACTTGAGCGGAATCAAACGAGCACAGACATTCGTAAGCCCAAATTATTAGTTAAAATGCGATAAATCGATGTTTTGGAGATATTCAACAACTTCCATGGATTTCAACGATGATTTCGGTTCAAAAGGTAAATTTTGATGATTAAACAATTATTTTGCGTTTTATTGAACAATACCCGGTACTTTGTTGACAGAATGTATATGCATAGATGGAAGCAAGGAAAATATGAAGAAAGTTGGGATTGCCACAACAATACAGTTGCTAAAGGAGTGTTCTTCATTTGACTGCGATGACGAAATGGAACAAATTATTGTGGACAAAATAAAGTCTTGTGATGCTGAGCTCGTTAGTTAGCTCCGGAGTTGCGGTCGCCATAGCAGAATGGGTTGGGGCGTGACTGCCATTCGGGAGTTCGTAGGTTCAAATCTCCGGATTTGTGGAACATCAAGACGCACACCACAAAATAGGAGGAAGAACAGAAGTGTAGACGATATTTTTTTTTTTTAATTTAGCTTAATTGAAAAAAAATTTTAATTTTTGTGATTTTTCCCACCAACAATTTAATCAGCTGTTCGTAAAACTTGCAAATTGTCACTGGTTTAGCGTTCATGTACTTTTTTGATATTTTTTCTTTGAGAGCGTATTCCCGGATATAAAGTGGCTGGATAATTTTTTTGTAATTAATGAAATAACCTCGAAAGGTTCTCCAAATTCCATGAGAAATGATGGTTTTAGCTAAAGAAGAGCAAATAACTGGAATACGTCAAAATATTTTCTTGACAAACTGTAATATAGGTAAATAAATATTGAATAATAACTAAGCACCAGTTGCTCATGCAGGTACGCAAATCACTTAAGTACACATTTAAGTATGCGATAATCATGCAGCATCAACGCTTTCACTCCTAACGCAACACACATTTTGAACGCACGCCGTGAATGAATTCTACGCATGGGAACTTGGGTGCTGCTAGGCTGTGCGCTGATCGCATTCTCATTTCACCCGTAGACGCTGTTTGGCGCGCAGCTCACATCTTCAATATCGCGTCGGGCGGAGCATCGCAGCATAAGTGCATACACACATACATACATACGAAAATCTGTGTAGAACGCTTCTCCACATAAGAACCACATCAGCTATTGCCGCAACCCACCAACGCTGGCCAGCTACAATGCAATTTGCTACTTCAACCGTTTCGGTGCTGTGCTTCCTGTTTGCCAACCTTCCATCACTGCTGGGGGCCGCAACGCGCCATCCATTGCCTTCACTGCGTTCACACCATTGGCGCCCATCACCACTGCCCTGCTCCGACTACGAGATGCTAATCATCAATACGAATTACTGCGTCTCGCGCTGTCCTATCCGTTGCATAAATGGGCGATGCTTTGAGGATGGGGACTGTCCCTGCTCCGCGTACTATCAAACCTCTTTCGAGAAGGAAGCACTGGTATGCGCTGCCGAATGTTTGCCTGGCTGCCAGAGCGCCGGTGGTTTTTGTGCAGCGCCTGATCTTTGTCTCTGTAGCCGCAAGGGCTATTATTTCGATGCGGTGGCGCGTCGTTGCCGCAAATACCACCTTTTCAGCGATCGTTGTTTCGGGTGAGTGAGCAAACAAATTTTTTTTTTTTTTATGCAAAATATTATTGCTTTTGTTCTACGGATTTGCAGGCGTTGTTTGTATGGAAAATGTACAGCGAACGGGGAATGCGTTTGTGCGCAAGGATATGCGGTTCAGGAGACGGTATTCGGGCAGCTGTGTGCACCCGTGTGTAAACAGTAAGTGTTAGCGATTATTTATAAAGTTGATAAAACATTATCAGTAGAGAGGAACTACGTGGTACAGTTATGCGAAAGGAATAGAAGCACATAAACGTTTCTTGTGAATTCAATTAATATGCAGAGAGAGAGGCAATCGGTTACTTTTCTTAGAGTATTATGAGTTTCGTGGGATGCAGTAGGAACTTTGGGACCTCAATGCATAAATTATTTACCGCTGGCATTTTTTATTAGCCAATATTACTAGTACTTTCCAAATAGGCAGAATTGGATCGAGGGGAAAATCTACACCAAAGCTTGCACCTCTGTCTGCACTGATGGTTTCAAGATGGAATCGGGAGTCTGAGTTTCTCTGAATCAGCCAATTTATCTATCTCCTTTTAACTGCCGAATACTGCTACTGTGTTTCAAGCAGAAGTCTTTGCGATCCTGCAAGCATGCAAAATGCTTAGGGAACCCGGGAGCGAGGGAGACATTAACAAGAGAGTGAGGTATTATCAAGCCGCGATCAAGGCTCTGACGACGCTATGGTGCAAAACGAAACTAGTAAACTCCTGTAAGGAGGAGACCAAATCTCTTGGGTGTGCAGGTAACATTTCTCTGATCTGGGTTCCAGCACGTAGGAACATAGAGGAAAATGAAATTGCTGATGAGCTTGTCAGGAAGTAGATTGAATTGGCCTCAGAGACCTCCTACGCAGTCTTCGGCATCCCCCTCACAGTTGTTAAAGGGGAACTGCATAAATTATATCTCAGGAAAGCGCAGAAAAGATGGAGCTCCATTTCTTCATGTGCCATTTCGAAAACCCTTTGGCCCGAGTACAATATATTCGGAGGACTCAGAAAATCTTTTGGACTCCTCGCCCTCCAACTTCCAAACTCATAGCTGTGTTTACCGGTCAATGGACGATTGGCACACGCGCGGAAAAGCTAGGGTTACCATTTAACCCCAATTGCAGAAAATGGGGGGACCTTTCAGAAAAGGAAACTGTAGAGCATTTTCTCTGTAAACTGCAGAAAATGTGGGAACCTTTCAGTGAAGGAGACTGTAGAGCATTTTCTCTGTAAATGACCGGATTTCGCAGCTAAACGACTAAGGTCACTGGGCGCTCCTTTCTTCGACAGCCTGGGGCAGTGCGCCAACCTAAATCCAATCAATCCCTCCACTATATCAATAGCTCTGGCTGGCTGTCTGCCTGCTGGAGGTCTCATAATGCTCTCAAAACGGCGCTTTAGTGCTTCTTCAGGAGTACCAGACTGGCACTTCAACCATTTCACCTACCTGCCTACTATTACTAGTACGAAATCTATTTTATTTTCTCCCTAATTTTCGTCTCCCATAATGCAACATAATGACAATACATTTCTCTTGCATACATACGTACCTTCTGTCAAAAATGCACCAGGAATTGGTTGAAACTTGTAAAAAAGTACTAAACTCAGTCTGGACAGAACTTTATATACCAACGCACATATTAGTAAAAATGTTTCTTAGCTGGCTATTCATTTTGGAATGTGAGTTGTAGTTTGTAATATCAGAGGGACGGGAGGACATTTTTGTATGGTGCACTAGACAGAGATAGTTTAGCAGCCCTTTTAGTAGAACCGGCTGTCATGGGAATGATGGCGATCCCCTTTACCACCTGTACGAAGAAGTTCAAACTGCAGCTAAAGGTAAAAGTCATTCACACACAAATGCCGCAACCGCAATTGCGACTGAGGTCCAAAACCGCAATGAGGTCCTCAAATCGCTAGCCGGCAGCACTTGGGGCAAAGACAAAGAAATGTTGCTGGCGACATTTATTTATAAATTACGCAGCATCTGTCTGGTCGCCTCGTACCAGTGATTCGCAGTGGATAAAGCTACAAACTTATCAAAATACTCCTCTCAGAACGGCCACGGGATGTCCCCTGATGCCCTTCCCTGCAACATCTACACAATGAGGCATCAATGATTCCTGTTAGGGAACACAACAAAATGCTCAGCAAGCAGTTTTTTCTTGAGTGCTATCGCAGGTGTCGTCCCTATAGACATTTGAGCCTGAGCCACCTCCCGAGCACGTCAAGGGATATCTCTTTAACTACACTGCCGAGATCCAGTACAAATTACAATTACAACTACTGGACTGAACAGTTTCCCGACAAGCAGTAAACGACGTTCATCGGAAGACCCTTACCACCTTCCTAAACGCTCGACCCCGAATGCTGTTCTCGGTATCAAATCACCACCTATTGCGGACGTAGAGCTTCAGCTTCCTCGCGAGATCGGTGTAGCTTTGGCCAAATTGTGTTAAGAATATTGCAGCAGATTAAACTCATACCTATCTGGATTCAACCCCGTCATACCCATACTCTTCACATGCTTTAACAAACCTGCCCACCTGACACCCCTCTCCCTCTGGACCCGACCTATCGAAACAGCACTCATTCTGGGTCTACCGTTAGATGAGTTAGACGAAGACGGCAGGAGACTACATTGCCCAGACAGGGTTTGGTAAGCTGCTACAACAACAATGGAAATTTAGGCTTAAGGTATAAAAAGTGGGCGTGGTTTTTATAGGATCTGAATATTATGTTTGTATGTCGGATCTAAATGAGGGTACTAATATGTCCCCCATATTTGGACGAGTTGCAAATATCACACATTTACCCAAAACTAGTAAATGTGGTTGTGGCACCGCCCTCATCTCAAAATTTTACTTGCGCCTGTAGTGCGAATTTAATCATCCTATCGGGAGATTTATAATTCTTGCAAATGGCAAACTGATCTTTTCAAACAAAAATTTTTAGGGAAAAAGTTTATGTGCACAGTTGCACACACCAAGTGAAGCCAAGTCCTTTTCCACCTAATCTTTCCAACACAGAGAACGTCTTCCTCTTTTTCTGCTACCACCAGCTGGTACCGCATCGAATACTTTCAGAGCCGAAGCGTTTGTATCCATTCCCATGACCAAAGAAAGCCGCTGGATCTTTATTCGCTGCGCTATGTCTATGTCGTCGTAAAGCTCATACAGCTCATTGTTCCATCGCTTGCAATACTCGCCGTCACTAAAGTGCAAAGGTCCAAAAATCTTCCGCAGAATCTTTCTCTCAAACACTCCAAGGAACGCCTCATTATCGTCGTCCAATCTTCTGCCCCAATACTGCATGCCTTAATTTTTTGCTCGGAGTATCGTGCGCATAGACCGACAGACATATTTAAATCGACTTCTCCCATCTATCTACATTGCTTTATGATGCTACAAACAGCCGTTATGTGAACAAATTTGAAATACCCTTGGGCACAACTGCGCGCGGGTATAAAAATAGAACTAGGAATAGCCACATCACGTCTCCTTTTCCACATTCCGATTTTGAAGTGCAAGAATTGCGATATTTGGCTATATTTGAAGTTAAGTAACATCGTAAGATATATATATTTTTTTAATGTGGTAACATTGTCTCAAAGTTCACCTTTTCACCTTCTCTGAGAAATCGCCTATTGAATTTGCAGCGTTAAATTCGTATAAAGGGACCCACAAAAAAACTCAACCCAACTGTGAAATAAGTAAACTCTGTAAATTTAACCGAGGGCATTTCAGAGAAAAATAAAGACTTTTTACGTATGAAAGTGTGGTCTAAAAAGGAAATAGTTTCACTTTGAGATGAGATCGACACATTAAAAAAAATATATCCATAAGCTTATAAAACCTCATGATTCAATTATTAAAGGTTTGCTCACTAGTGACATTCGATTTTTGACACTCCCTTACAAAAGGTTGTATTTAAGAAGGAAAAAATTAAATCCTTTTTGGGAGAAATGGTAGCAAAATAGTATTTTGTTACTTAAATGGAAACAAACTGCGAACGGTTTAAAAAATAAATTTTTATTAATATTTGAATGTAAATAATGGTATAGATAGAAGTGATTAGCGGAAATTGCCAAGTCTAATATTAAAACAAGAAATTATTTCACATAATCCAAGATTTTATTTTGAGAATTAATTTTTAAATTTAAAACCAATCGCAACGTTTCGCCAATATGAAACTATTTTGTTAAAAATAAATAAATAATTGGCACGTACAATTTCGTACAATTTGTTTCGCCGAGATCCTCCTCTTATTTGTAGCGCGCGTTTCACAATTGGAAGCCGATTCCGGTAGATGGTTTTTTATGAGAAGCTCTTTCATACTGGTACTGTGCTTTTCTAAGCCTCCTGTGGACACTTCATCCAGGAAGGTGGGCTCATTGGAAACAAGTTCTGCCAACTTTTTTATAATGAGTTCTGCAATGTAATCGATTGCGTCGGGACTATTCAATAATTCTCCCTGCTGTAACTCTTTAGCAAACGCTAGCTCCTTGCAAAACATGAGTTCCGTTTAAATCACCACATCATAAGAAATACAGCTTTGTAAATTCTCCATCTCGATCTAGGATTGTGTCAAATACTCTATTATGTCCTGACTTAATCGGTATCTATTTCATGTCATACTACCATAGTCCTGAACATACCGATAAAAACTCTTGAGCGAGTTGTTGCTCGTAAGCAGTCCATTTTGAAAATGAAATGTTTTTTCTACAAATTTTACTTTTCTCCACTTTTAGTCAAAATTTCTAGAGCTAGCAACCCAGTGTCTTGCTAAGGGAGCCGATTTGTCAAGAGGGAATGAGAAAGCTGCTTACTGAGCAAACCTTTTATTATTGAATCATGATAAAACCTGAAGCATAGCTGGAATATTTCAAAAACCTGCTAGGGCTGCCCTGGGTTCAGCGCGCATCACTGAAAATCAGTTTTGAAAAATTGTGGTATAACTACTTCAAATTTTGTAAGCCTGTGTTATTCGCTGGGATTCCTAAGTGCATCATTCGAATTGGGCCGATACAATAAATTTGAATGAGTAATAAAATTGAAATGAAAAATAAATTCGGTGCCTTTTTGGCCCATTCCCCGTACTCTTCTAACAAAATGCGTATTTTCTTTTATTTTCTGTCATTCACAGAGACTGCGGCAAATATGGCTTTTGTTATCTGCCGAATATGTGCGCCTGTCGAAAGAAAGACTATCACTACGAATATGACGGCAAGTGCCATGCGGACTACATCCATCTGGAGCAATGAAATTAATTGGGCAAACCAATATTTTATTTTGACTGAATTTAATGCATAGTTTATAGTTATTGCTTTTATGTTGCTTTTAGGTTATCACCATTAATGCGCTTTTATTATTTATTAAGAATAAATAAATACAATTTCGTTCATAAATTTAGTGCACACACAATTTATTATCAAAGAAAGGTTAACATTGCACTTACGCACATCCATTTATATGTACATATGTACTTATTACATACATACCCAAATGTGTTAATATGTATTATCAATTCCTTACTAAGAAATGAAGACATGCACTTATAGACACAAGGTGGCGCAAAATTAGTCATCCTAGCTAATATCTAACTTTCAATACTCAGCCTGTTATAAGAAAACTAATCTATGACCGAAGGAGCCTGCATACGTTTCGCGTTTACTTGACGTACCTTGGTTTATAGTGCAAAAAGAGTGCAGAGTACAGAGTCGGGTATAATAAAACATAAACTAAAAACTTTTTAAAAAAATTTAATAATTTTAAAATTTGTTGAAATTTTGGTATCAGTTGTTTTAAAGATGTGTTGCATACGCAAAAAATCTTGGAATTTTTCCTCCTAAAAGTTGTCCCTTAATTAATAATCAACCTGTATGGTTGCTGAATGATAATGCTATGACACATCTCTACACAATTTAAAAAAGTCAAATACTAGTATACTGGTATACCAGCAAAGATTTTTGGAGCTTATAAATAAATAGAAATCCCTTAATTACACAGCGATATACACAGACGGCTCGAAACTAAATAATGCATCATCTGCAATCGTTAGGGAGCATGGAAAAACAATATCCGGCGGAATTCTACCAGGTTACTCGTCCGTATTTAGTGCTGAAGCATTTACAATTGCCAAAGCTATTGAATATGCTGTTAAAAACAAAGGGAGGTTTATCGTTTATCAGTAATGTATACAATTTTGCCACAGTCGTTTCTCAAATACGTGACATGTGCATCAAATACAGAAATAAAATTAAATTGCTCTGGGTGTCTGGTCATTCTGGTATAACTGGAAATGAGTTTGCCGACCATACTGCAAGTTATTTTGAAGCAGCACCGACCTTCCAGTTTGCGTCTTTATATAAAAAAGGTCTAAAGAAACACATACAGCTCCATATAAATTCAAAATGGGACATAGAGTGGCACAGTTTCATTCAAAAGTATAAAAGTATCAACCCAGATCGTTGTAAGGTAGTTTACCCTAGTAATACCACCCGTCACCAATCAACAATTTTTACCCGCCTGAGGATTGGCCACACCAACGTAACGCATCAGCATTTACTCAATGGAGATTCTCCTGTTTCCTGCCTTTTCTGCTCCAGATTAGCATCAGCGGAACACTTCCTCAACGAATGTTTAATTTTGGAGAGATTAAGGCTAAAACACTTTGGCTCTGCGAACCCAGCGTCTACTCTAAAATCTGTAACATCACGAAACATTTTAAGTATCTATATATAATATAATTTCATCAAAGAAAGCAATTTAAGTATCATATATGAAAAGTTGTAATAATGTATGTAATGTATAATTTTAGTTTCAATATCTTTACAGTTCACGTACTTCATATGTATTCTTCTACTTAACATTAAATTAGAGAGTCGATGGCCTAAGCTGCTTGTACTATTGTATATTTCTTTAAACATTAAGGGAGGGGTCTAGGGTTTGAGCATTTTTTTTATGAATTTTTGAGACTTTGCTTTAGAGATATGAATAGTGAAAATGTATTTAAACTTTTTGTACATTATAAAGCATCATTTCAACAATATTGTACTAAATTTTTGTAAGAAAATATCGGGAAATAAGCCGGTGAGGTAACTTTTCCGAAAACGCCTTTTCCAAAAGGTGATTTGCGGTGACTATCGTATCTAGTTGTAGAATCACCTGAAATAAAAAAAACAGAATTATTTGGTTAAACTATCACCAAAACCTCCCCCCCACTGGCTCCGATTTTTTTTTTTTTTTTCATTTTTACGTTGCCAGCGCGTTTTTGAAGCAAAAAGTGCGATTTTCACTGATTTTTTCGCTGTATAAGTGGAAACCGCCCTTAATGTAAAACAAAAAAGTGAAAAATCTCTCAGTGGGGGGGAGGTATTTTATATATAGAAGTTGTATACCAAATTTGAAAAGGATCGGTTAAATATTGTTGAAGTTCTAATAGTCACGGACTTTGAAAAAGTGGTTTCGAGAAAGACGCGTTTGAAAAAAAGGCATTTTTGTAACGCTCCGCTCCAAACGCTCGCAGCTGTCGCAGAGGAGTGGGGACAAAAACGTCTATAACTCCAAAAGTTTTGCTCCGATTGAGCTGAAATTTTTGGACAATATTTTTGAGATGATTTACTATAAGAAAAAGCTATTTCCAAAAAATCGATTTTTTGAAAGTCAAACCCTAGACCCCTCCCTTAAGCAATGTATTTTATACTATGTTTTAATAAATAATAATAATCATAGATTACTACATTTGACCACCTGATCTTTCCAACACAGAGGAGGTCACCCTCTTCCTCTGCTACCACCAGCTGGTACCGCAACGAATACTTTCAGAGCCGGAGCGTTTGTATTCATTCCGACGGCCAACGAAAGCCGCTGGATCTTTATTCGCTGCGCTATGTCTATGTCGTCGTAAAGCTCATACAGCTCATACATCGTTCCATCGCCTGCAATATTCGCCGTTGCCAACGTGCAAAGGTCCAAAAATCTTACGCAGAATATTTCTCTCAAACACCCCAAGCGTCGCTTCGTCGGATGTTGTCATAACCTTAAAAGGAGTAAAAAATTAAATTTACACTTTCAAAATATCAAATTTTAGCACTAAAATCTTCTCAGAGTGACCTTTTTTAACCTTCTTTTGCTTACTAATACAGTTTTTTTTTTTTAGCTTACAGTTTCGGTAGCTTTAAATTAAAAACAAATAGAAACAAACACCAAACTTAAAAACTTTCGTATTTTGTTATATAAAAAAGCACTAAATTTATTGTGCAGAGCAAATGGTTGGCAGCACTGCACAACTCAGTTAATGCGACGTCACGCACTTTCTGATGGGCGCAATCTTATTTCTATCATTCTGTGGTTTGACCAATAGCTATGATGAAAAACAAAAATCTTTACACCACGCAGTGCGATTACTCTGCGCTCACCAACGCACTCGCAAAGTCAATTTTGCCTGTTTTATTTATTCATTCCTCATTTGTTTTATTTATTCATTCCTCATTTGAAATAGCAGATATAGGCAAAATAATATATATATATAAATATAACAACAACTTGGGCGCAATTCGGTGGTTCAATAAACGTAAAATAATAGAACTTAGCCTCAATCAGCTGTTCAAATTTGAATAAATAATCAGAGACGTTAGCAAAGACGGAAAGCCTTAAATTTGCACATTTTGCACATTCACCTTTAATACATTTTTCGACTTTTATTTAACTTCATTTTCGTCATTATTTGCTTGTAGCAGACCAGAGTTTTCAATTAATTCTAATTCACAGACAGGATGAAATAAAAAAAAAAAAAAATAAATAATTGTCGCGCACGCTTCTGTTAGGTGTTTGGCCGAGCTCCTCCTCTTGTTTGTGGCGTGCGTCTTGTTGTTGTTCGACGAATGGAGGGGCCTACAGTTTTCAGCCGACTCCGAACGACAAATGGCTTTTTAAGTGAAGCTTTTTCATAGAAGAAATACACTCGGAGGTTTGCCATTGCCTGTCGAGGCGCGATCCCTATTAGAATGAAATAAACATCTAGTAAATGTCGATACAATTCCAACAAATTTTAATCAAACTCACTCGAAAGTGAATTATAGAGCCTGCCTGCACATTGACCGGAACGTTCAAACGAAAAAGTAAGGTTCGTTGTTGTTGTTGTAGCAGCAAAAACATTCTCCATACATGTACGGGGAGTCCTGATAGCTGCTTGAGTGACAGTCCTTGGAAGGGTATATAGTAAATTCGGGTCCGGTTCCTATAACATAGAACCGACTACCGGTGAGAGTAAAGTTCGTTCTAAAAGTTTGGAATAAATAAATAAAAACTGAAATAATGAAATAAAAATTAAAAATTTTTAATTTTTTTTTTAATTTTTAAATTTTTTTTTAATTTTTAATTTTATTTTTTAATTTAATTTTTTTAAATTTTGGAATAACCAAAAAAAACTGAAATAATAAAAAAAAATTAAAAAAGATTTATTTTTTTCCTAAGGCAGCGTGAAAAAGCTCCACATAAAAGAGAAGTGAAAAGCTTCAATCGAAATAAAAATGGCAACGCTCACAATTTTAGTGGCCTCATTGTACACCACCGAGCACCACCTTCATTTAGTCATTCTGTCAATCTATGCGGAATCATTGCACTCTCATTCGTAAACATTGGCTCTCACTCTCACAATCGTAGTTGTATATTGAGAGCGTTTGTGCCAATAAAAGCCGTGCCATAAATATTATATTTATTCACACGCGCGTACATTGTGCGCCTCTATATACATACATACATAAGTATGTACATTCGTACACACCACATTCAAGACAACAACAAATTCAATGTTGAATTATAATTAAATTCAAAAAAAAGCTAAATATATTAGACCCCTCAATAAGAGTCTGCCAAGTGAATCGCCGGCTTCTAATGCAACTAAGCACATGTACATTGCAAACATACGTACATATTGCCATACATACACACATACATATTATACTCGTATTTAAAGAAAAAGAATTTTGCTTATCATCGTTGCGATGACGTCTGAGACGCCCATTTCTTCGGCGCACAAGCACACGACCATACATATGGATGTGTGTGTGTGTTTGTACGTATGCACGTATCACTTTGCACATTAAAGTGGATAACAAAATAGGTAAATAAACGTTTTTTGTTTACTCACAAGCAAAATAGTTGCGCGTTCTTGTACTACACTAAAAAATTTCGTAAAATCCATTTTCAGGCGCGTGCAAATAAAATGGTAACAAATTGAGTATCGGCCAGAGGTAATAATGGCTATTTTATGTATGTATATAAACCTGCATGCTATGTACGTACAGCTGCGGTCAAAATAATAGTAGTGCCTACACAGTGGGAAAGAAGAAGTAAGATTTTTTTTGTTAAGTATTTTTGTTGTTTTTATTTTAAAAAAAGTTATGATTGCTTACAATAAAATAAATAAAATTAAATTTCATACGAACCTTTGCATGAACTTTGCCTTAAAAAAAATAGTGGTATAATTTTCTTTAATAAAAAAATATTTTAAATAAATCTTTCTTTTCATCACATTTAAAGGAAAAATAATACTTAAATAATCATAATAATAATTAGTACATAGTGGCGTATACTTTATGCGATATTTCCAGAACAAATCGCCGATTGCTTTATGAACAGACAATGATAAAAAATAAACCTATTAAACTATGTGGAGTACTTGCACTACTATTATTTTGATCGCAACTGTATGTATATATGTATGTATGCGTACACACGTATGTTTTAGTCGATTCAAAGCAGCATTGACCGAATTGGGGTAGGAAAATAATAAACTCCGTTGCTTACTGCTGAGCCGTACAACAAAGTTAAGAAAGAGCCTATAAGTCCACTTGTCTTTAGTTGAATTAAAGGCATTAATTAGCATTAATACTCCGAATATATGAAGCAAATTTAAATGCGTCGCACTAGACTTTTCTTTCACAGAAACTCAAAGATTTAACCATCTCAATTTTAATATTAATGAGTAAAATTTTTCCAGAGGCTAAGAGGCTAATAGAGCATGGAGAGATGAAGACACGTGCGTAACAGCCAGGCTACTATGGCCGCAAATAAATAAACAAAAAGAAAAAGAAACTCCTGCTTAGCCTTTCAAGAGAGGATATCTCGCGGGTCGTGGCTTGTATAACCGGCTATTGGCTATTCGGTAGGCATTCCTTGCGATTGTTACAACGACAACTAGGTGTTTCCTCCTTTCAATATTATAGGAGTTGTAGAGATTGAAAAGAGGAAGAAACAGTTGAGCAGCAGAGTAGCTAAGGTAAATATTTTGTCACTTCTCTTACGGAACTATCCGGGGTGGAGGAAAGGACCAATCCTGCGCTTTTTAAGAGCCACAAAATGGTACGACGAAGAAAAATAAATGATATTCCCGTGTCGCACAGTGGCTTCACAACTGTAAGGTCTAAGTGTGTTGGTTAAAGAGAGCGGCTACCACCATAGCCTAACCGAACCTAACCATCTCACCGTATGTAAGTATGAGGAATGTTTATGCTGCTACAACAACAACATCTCAATGAATTACACAGTCCTGCGAGGGTGAGTTTCTAGAATGGCTGTACTTGTTTCTTGTAGTTTTTTATGCGCTGAAAACGAATCTGACCTTCAAAATGCTCCATCACGTCAGGATTTTTGGTAAATGAAGCCTAAAAGGTCAAAAAATGGTCATTTTAGCCATTTTTGATAATTTTTTTTGGGATAGAAAATTTTTTTTTTCAGTTACGTATACGTTGGGTATAACGTCTATTGGCGTAACTGAAACTGTTAATTTCAAAATGTCATAACTTTTTTTTTAAAAATCGTACAATAATTTAAAAAAATGGGTTTTAAAGCTAAAGAGTTGTACTATGCGACCTTTTCGTCGAAAATTGAAAAAAAAATTTTTCTATCCCAAAAAAAATTATCAAAAATGGCTAAAATGACCATTTTTTGACCTTTTAGGCTTCATTTACCAAAAATCCTGACGTGATGGAGCATTTTGAAGGTCAGATTCGTTTTCAGCGCATAAAAAACTACAAGAAACAAGTACAGCCATTCTAGAAACTGAAAAAAGTTAAATTTCGCAGGCCTGTGTTATTACTGTTACTGCTACAACAACAACAGCTCAATTAATATTTGTTCTTGTTGTTGTAGCAGCATAAACCCATACATACGTATATGTACGGGAATGCTGCTACTGTGACAGTTCGGGTCGTCCGGGTAACGTAGCACCGATTGTCGTGAGAACAAAATGAATATTTGCCAAGAGTGCTGCTGTAGCCCGCCCTATTTTCCATTATTCTGGGCCAAGCTGTCATAGTAGCCCTTTTATTGGCATGGTCTCTTGACGGTCAGGAAAACCGGGACGAGGAAAATGTCCCTGTCAAAATCATCCTTCAATTCAAAATTAGCCAAATAAATCTCTCGATTCCATGCCTTTCATAAGCAATGAGAATTTTTCATCTTTCCACTTTGAGGAGAATTTTTCGAGAAACCCGAAATACTTTGCATGTGCCTCTTCGATTATTCCACCTGCGCTCTCTAAGCACTACTTCTTTCCCATGTTTGCGGCTGCTGATAAGTAGTACTAGGAGCAATACATAACATATATACATACACACATATGTATGTTTTTTTGTATATATGTAGATATGCAGATATCTCGAGGGTTTCTGATTAAATTGCCAAAATATTTTGTATAAATTAATAAATCTCTCTTAAAACTTTAGCAGTACTCACAACAAAACAAAGCGGTCACGCATGGTCTTTTATCTACAATTGCGTTTTTGTTGTTAGTATCCCCTTAAAAAAATACCTCAACAAAATGGAGACAAGTATAAAAATAAATCTCAATATGGAATGAAACGAATTTGAAATTGAAAACACATACATACATACTCGTACAATTTTGTATGCATCTAGGCATTTCTCCTTAAAAAAAAACAACACACATACGAAAACTGGTATTACCGAAAAGAACACCAAGGAGTTTCTTTTATTACTATACCAATATTTTAACCCAAATGCAGAATTTTAACTAAAATACACATTTAAAAAATCCCAATATATAAATATTTCGATTACATACGAATATATTATTTTACTCTGCTTGCTTATGGAAAAGTTCACATCATTTCGCAAGCAGTAAATTTCCCTACATTTCAAAGGATTTCTTCAAGTCCTACAGAAGTTCAAGAGGTACGAGCGTTAGTTTATGAGGAAGTATAGTTTGTGCTCAGCCTCTTTGAAATGCTAGGAGATGCATTACCTTTTCTCATTCGCTACCCACGACCCACAAATAAAATGGCAAAGTCGTGAACACTTCCCCTACAAAGCACTCTCTCAAAATATGTATATATAACGTAAATACTCCAGAATATCTCTTTGGACTACGTGACAAATATTCGCCGGATGCGTTGGTTTCTTTGGTAAGACTACAACAACAGCATCGAACTAGTTTATAACAATACAATTAGCATAATCGCACAATCGTACCAATCGTACAACAGGCCCAGCACTTTCTGAATACTCTGAAGAAAAAACACAAAAAAACGCGTGGTTTTTTATTCGATAAAGATTGTACATAGTCAGATGTCGGTATAGGTCGGCTGGCGAAGGCGCTACACATAGTAGGTATGTATGTATTTATTTATGGTTGAGAGAATACAGAAGTATGTGCTAGTATAAAGTCATATGTGATTTAGAGGCTTTCTAAAATTGTAGGAAAAATGAAATTGAATTGAATTGAAATTTAGAGCCCATATATGTATATAAGTCGCTTTCTATAATGCTTTTGATTTGGTTTGATGGCTAATTTTGTTATCATAATCGATTCTAACATAACCTAAACGTCATAAACCAAGCTTAGACATATGGCAAACAAACTGCTTCGACACATTAGTGATTTTGTTTTGGTATCATATACTTTTGGTTTTGTGAAAATGTCTGATTTTGTGCTGAATAATCATCATTTGCGGGAAGTGTTGATTTTCCTCTTTCATTCGAAAAAAAAACGGCGGCTGAAGCGCCTCGAGAGCTACCAAAAGTTTATGGATATGCTGCTTTAAGTGAAACAACGTGCCGAATTGGTTCCGTCGCTTCAAAGACGGTGATTTTAATGTTGACGACCGTCCGCGTGAAGGAAGGCCAAAAACCTTCGAAGACGCTGAATTGGAGGCATTGCCCAATGAGAATCCGTGTCAAACGCAAGATGAGCTTGCTTCAGTATTAGGAGTTACCCGCCAATGAATGATTCAAAAACAGGGGACTTCGGTTCCTTATGAGTTAAAACCAATGGACGTTGAACGTCGTTTTTTCGCGTGTGAACAACTGCTCCAGCGGCAAAAAAGGAAGGGTTTTCTTCATCGCATCGAGACGGGTGATGAAAAATGGATTCATTACAGTAATCCAAAGAGAAGAAAGACATGGGGACTGCCCGGTCATGTTTCTACGTCGTCGTCTCGGCCGGATATTCACGCTGCGAAGGTATTGCTATGTATTTGGTGGGACCAAGTTGGTGTTATTTATTATGAACTGTTAAAACCAAGCGAAATCATTACTGGGGATCGGTATCAACTTCAATCGATGCGATTGAGCTAAGCACTGTGCGAAAAGCGGCCGCAATACGCGAGGAGACATGAAAAAGTGACAAGCATGACAACGCTCGGCCTCACGTTGCCAAACCCGTAAAAACCTACCTAGAAACACTTAAATGGGAAATACTACCCCAGCCGCCATTGTCTCGAGATATTGTGCCGTCCGATTATCACCTGTTCCGAACGATGGTACATGGTCTAGCGGACCAGAAGTTCCATTCATATGAAGACATTGAAAATTGGCTTGATCCGCCTCAAATGGCTAGGATAGCCTCAAAAGATGAACAGTTTTACCGCGACGGTATACGAGATCTACTAGAAAAATGGGAGAAAGTAGTAGCCAGCGATGGGCAATACTTTCAATGATTCACTTGTAACCATTTTTTAAGAATAAAGTTGCATTTTCATCAAAAAAAAAAAAACACAGTGAGAACTTAGTTGCGCACCAATCAAATTTAGAGTTGAGAAATCAACATCGCAAACCTACTTATAATTACTAGAAAACTGCAGTAATTCTCTACAGCACAGAGAGCGCACTATCAATTTGAATCCGAAGGAAAGAAAAAGTACTCCACCGATGCGGCCGATTGTAGCGTACACAAATACGAGTAGGAGACAATTCATAACAGCAAGTAGCCGGTTCGCTCTTTTTGAGCAAGCCGTATTTCTTATGGCTGTTATCAGAGCGTTGTTATTGTTGTATTTTCCCTCTTTCGTTTGTTAAAGTTTTTGCTGTTTCAGCTTTTATGTTGTTATTACTGCTTTTATTTTTATAATTTAACTCGGTGGCCATAGTTGTTGTTGCTGCCATCAAAGGTTTGTGCGCTGGCGGGCTGGTTCTTGCCGCTGTTGCCTTTATACATAAGTTTAAAAATATTTACAATAAATATGTACATACATAGCCACATGTTTGTTTGCTTATAACAGATTGTTGCGCTGCTCCATTACCTTCCATTTGTTTCTACAACCACTACGGACGGCAGCAACGACTCCTGCTGTCATTACGAACAAATTTGAAATTCAGTTGAAGTTTTGCTCTCCAACGATACGCATCGTTTGCCTTCTCCGTTGGAGCTCGTTCAGTTTTTTTGCGTCGAGAATATTTCAAGTGCATTGCATTGCCGACCAGCACCCATTCCCAACACTTGATCACATAAGAGGATTTTTTACATAAAAAACAACAATCGCAACAACTGAAAACAATAAGAAAATATTTATTTTTAAATATTTATCTTTTGGATAATACAGCGCAAAAGTTGAGGGTTAACAGCCTGGCGGAGCAGTTTTTGCTGAATTTGTAAATTTTTTATTGTATTTTAAAAAGCTCTACGTGTGACAAAAGCAACAACAACAATGACTAACATCAGGGTAAGCTAAGTGCTGAGTGTATTAAAAATTTGAATAAGTAAATGATAGGGAACATTTTTTACTCAGTGGTGCTAATAAATGTTGTATTTTTGTGTTTTTAGTTTATTTTTTTTGTTGTTTTTTTTTGTTAACGAAAATTTATACTTTAAGGAATTTATGGCATTACTCAGTTTTCACATAATTAAAGTAAAATTTAAGGAAGTTTCAAAAACAAAAAACAAAAAAAATGGATTTCGTCCCATTGTCGTGCTATTGCTTTTTTTGGCATCACACTTTTCGTGATGACGTCGAGACGTGCCTCCTCTATTTTGGGCGCACGCACACGCACACACACTACCTACTTGTCTTGTATACTAAAGTTGCGCATGATGGCCACAAGGGCTCAGTTTCTCTACACCTCGTACATATGTGTGTATGTGTGTATATTTATTTAGGGCAAAAGCATGGGCGGTTTACATTCATGAGCAAATATGTGTGTACATTTTCTTATCATTGCTTCCTTACCATTCATGTAAAAGCCGCATGGAGCTGATGGTGAGGTGTTGCGTAATTGCGCTCATGAAGAAGTCGTCTTGAATAGAAGCAAACTAATTTTATTTGTGTACTTAAGATTTATTTTTCATACTTAAATGCATTACATAAAAATGTATAGAAATTTGCCGTTCTTGACTTTCGCCATACTATAAATTTACATGCAGCTACCCATTGAAGTGCAAAGCAAGACTTGATAATTATTTCTTCCGATTCACTGAAGTCATTATTCATTCATTTGCTTGTTTGTTTGGGTGTCTGTAAATACTTACAGGAAATTTTTAAAATTCTATATATTTTTTAATAGATTTGGCATTTCATGCAGTCATGTCACATGTGCGCACATGTACGAATGTATGTATGTATGTATGTATGTACGCGTCTATTCTTTTCCAAGCATTTATTGCGTGCAGCATGCATTAATGCATTAAAGTCGCTTCATTTGTATTGAATGGCATAAAATTGCAGCAATTAACTTGTCCTGCAGTACGACGGGTATACACTTTTATATACATATACGTAGGTTCACACATACATCCATACATCCATACATCCATAGGCAGTTGTTATCACTGCGTGTCTACGTAATTGCAACGACTGTCTGGTTCTAAATGAAAAAAAAAATTTGCAGTTTGTAATTTTTAATAGATTATGGAATACTGCACAACTACTACCAAATCGAAAGTGTTTTCAATTTACATACATAGTTTGTATGTATAAGTGCAGATGTATACACATCCATGCACTCGAGGAGAAATTTTATTTGTTATGTAACCAGCTATAATAACACAATACCTACGATTTTAAGCTCAAATAAAATTAAATTAAAGTAAGATAAATAAAATACCGGAAAAAAATAAAGGAGAGTACAATAAAATAAATTAAATTAAAATTGAATAAAAAAAATTAACAAAAAGTAAATCAATTAAACTTAATTTTAATAGATAAAAAAATACAAATTAGAAATACATTTAAATTTAAGCCGTAAAATTAAAAAAAAAAAAATACAACAAAAAAAAATAAATTAAATTAAAATGACGTGAAATGAAATAAATTAAATTAAAATAAAGCATAAAAAAATATTTCAAAAATATTAATAAATTAACTTAAACTTAATTAAATTAAATAAAATAAAACAAAATAAAAATATGTTAAATTTAACTCGTAAATAAAAAAATTATGTAAAGTACAATAAAATGAATTTAATTAAAATTATATAAATTAAATCAAAATTATATAAAAAACTAGCAAACCCGGCCCGCTTCGCTGGGCACACTAAAATAAAATAGATATGGTTTAGAACAGAAAAGATATGGTTTTCATATTATTTATTTCTTTATTCTTTATTCAAGCGCTTTGGCATAAACAATATTTTTTGTTTTTCTATTTGTTTTTGAGTAAATATAAAATATACATATATTGAAAATCAGGAAAAATATTGTTTTTAAATTTTAAATCAACGCAAATGAATAACTAAGAAACAATCGTCTTTTTTCCTGATCATCCATGAATTTTTCGTTTCAATTTATATGTTTAATTAAGCATTGGAGCCTTTTTAACCATTATCCGTTTATATTTTTCAAAAAAAAAAAAAACGAAAAATTTTTTTTTTCCACGAACACATAATTTCATTTGAACATTCGGATTTCACATTAAATTCTCAAATTTCGTAAGAAATCATTCACTGATCCAAAATCCACTCCAAAAAAATTCGTAAAAAAATGCATAAACAATTTTTACACTTTGCACTTACGTCTTCTCCTTATGGCATCCAAATCAGAAAGAAATATTGACACATTGTAACTCATACTGTCAAGTTCAGTTCAGTGACAGTTCAGTTCCGCCCCAAGCGGTAAAAAAGTAAACGACATTATGGCTGGTTCAAAAGAACGCTGTACGCATTGCCAGTGTTCCGAATTACAACCAAACTTTACGAAACCCATTTTCAATACTTACTTAACAATGTGCGTAAGTTTGGTTTAATTCGGTGCAAAGACACGGCGGGTCCACGTTTTGGCATATATTTCGAGACCCTAGTCATCAATAGGTATGAAAATTACCCCGTATTAAAGCACTTATCAACAGCTTTCATTTGATACCCATATTGTACATACACAACCGAAGGTTACCCGGGTCCACATTTTGGTCTCTATCTCGAGACCCTAGTCACGGAGCGGCACGAAAAATACTCTGAACTAAAGCATTCACCAACAGCTTCCATTTGATACCCATATTGTATATACACATCCGAAGGTTACCCGGGTCCACGTTTTGACCTATATCTCGAGACCCTAGTCACGGAGCGGCATGAAAAATACTCTGTACTAAAGCATTCACCAACAGCTTCCATTTGGTATCCATACCGTACAAACAAATTCCAGGGTCCACGTTTCGGTCTTTATCTCGAGACCCTAGTCACGGAGCGGCATGAAAAATACTCTGAACTAAAGTATTCACCAACAGCTTCCATTTGATACCCATATTGTACATACACATCCGAAGGTTACCCGGGTCCACGTTTTGATATATATCTCGAGCCCTATCCACCAATAGGCATCCAAACTATACGTAAACCATCTTCAATACCTACTTAACAATGTGTGTAAGTTTGGTTTAATTCGGTGCAAAGACACGGCCGGTTAGCGAACACACACAAAAAGTTGACTTTATTTTATATATAAGATAAAAAAATAGAAAATCAAATTAAACTTAATTTTAAATAAATAAAGCTAAACTATACAAAATAATATATATTAATAATAATAAATATGTTTACATAATCCATAAAATTCGATTATTTAATATACAAATTTTAAATAAAAAACAAAATTAAATATTGTACAGTACAAATAAATGATGGCCTAGCCGCTAATGCTTTTTAATTCATTGTGATTGTAATTCATTACTTTTCCAATTTGTAAATAAAAAAAGAAATTAAATTAAATTAAATTTGAAGAATATGTATAATAAAAGTTTGAACAAAAATAAATAATAAAATAAAATTTGAATAAAAATAAAAATATATAAACTAATCATAAAATTAAATTTAATTAATTAAATTAAAATAAAGTGAATTAAATTAAATTACAATAAAATATGTAATACAAAAAATATTTCAATTAAAATTGAACTTAATTTTAAATAAAAAAATAAAACGGAACAACATTTTTTATGTATGTATTTAAATTAAAATAGTTAAAACAATGAAAGAATTAAAAGTTAAAATAAAATTAATAGATTAAATTAAACTCAATTTAAATTAAGTGAAACAAAACAAAATGAAGTAAAATATATAAATAACCGTAAAATTAAAAAAGGAATACAATTTCAGTACAATAAAATAAATTTAATTAAAGCAAAATACAATAAATTCGATTTTTTTTAATTATATAAGAAAAATTTTTTTTTAAATGCCCATAACTTAGTCAAAAATGAACCGATTTTAATAATTCTGGGTTCAAAATGATCGTAATTACTTACAAAAGCGACTTCATGTAGAAACAATTGCAAAAAAGTAGTTGAAAATTTTTTATTTAGCAAAAAAGAAAAAAAATTTAAATTTTTCCAAAATTCAATATTTCAAAAAGTGTATTTTTTTTTTATAACTTTTTCCAAATCAAAAAAACATCTCAAACTTTAATTGAGCTGCATGCCTTGTAGCTAAAATGAGTTGTTTTTGAGTAATGAATTTTTGAGTAAACACCCTGTTTCGCACTTTTTGTTTTTTGCAAAATAAAAAATTTTCAACTACATTTTTGCAACTATTTCTACATGAAATCACTCGTGTAAGTAATGACGATCATTTTGAATCCAAAATTATTAAAATCGGTTCATTTTTGACTAAGTTATGGGCATTTAAAAAAACTTGTTTCTTATATAATTAAAAAAAATCGAGTTTGAGGCGAAAAACAAAATTGCCGATAACTCTTGAAAAAAATTTTTTTCGGGCGAACAAAAAAATACGTGTCTCATTATTTTGACCAGAGAGCAACATATTTAAGTTACATCGAAATCGAAGAACATGACCCGAATAGCCCGGTTGAATTGAAATGGAAAGCATCCTTTATAACTTAAATATTTAATTTAAACACTTTAAATAAAAGATTTAATTAAAATAAAATACAATAAAATAAAATAAATTAAATAAAATTAATTGAAATTAAACTACACTAAATTAAATTAATTAAAATAAAATAAATTAAAAATATTAATAAATGAAATTAAAATAAAAATTTATTTAATTTAAACCCATAAAATTAAAATAGTTGGTAAACAAATAGTATAATAAAAGAACTTAAACGAAATTGAAATGAAAGGAAAGGAAATGAAAGAAATTAAATTAAAATATAAAGCAAAATAAATTAATAAATTAAAATAACTTAAAAACATTAATAAATTATATTGAACTTAATAAAATTAAATGAAATAAAACAAAATAAAAATCGATTTAATTTAAAATTAAAATAGTTACAAAAAAATAAACTAAAATAAAGCCAAATAAAGTTTTTCTTGTTTGATCTGTTTTTTTTTTTGGTTCTTTTTTGTTTTTTTTTTGTATTGGTTCTTTTTTTTGTTGTTTCTGTTTTGGTTTTATTTCGTTTCTTTCTTTTTTTTTTTTTTTTTTTGTGTTTTCGTTTGTGCTTTTTGTGGGTGCGGTAGGATTCAAAATGCGTTCGCACTTACAGCAACCGTCGTCTACTGTATCGAGTAGTCTGCTCACTAAAGCAATCCCCTCCTCTCCTGCTGGAAAATCACCCTTCCCGGCACTACTTTCTGCATTACTTCGGGAGGGCCCAGAACGGCATCAATAAAGGACAAATTATATTCTGCCACGTCTGGGTCTACCGTATTTGTAGCCAGGTTTTTCACGTTATAGGCTCTTCTTCTTCTAGTTCCTCTGCCTTCGAGGCTTCGCCTTATTGCACTGTTTCGAGGTCTATCTTCTTGTTCCATAGTACGTCCTCGATATATGTATCTCTTTACCGCGCTTCAGCTAATATAAATAAATAAAAACAATATAAAAATATGAAGAAATAAAGTTAATTAAAAAAAAGAAGAAGTTATTTCTAACAGCGGGCGCCTCTTGGCAGGCAATGGCAAACCTCCGAGTGTATTTCTGCCATGAAAAGGCTCCTTATAAAAAAATCATTTGCCGTTCGGAGTCGGCTTAAAACTGTAGGTCCCTGCATTTGTGCTCAGCCAAACATTTAACAAAATTACTATCAATTTTTTTTAAATTAATTAAAATAACTCAAAATAAAATAAAATTAAATAAAAATTAATTGTAGGCCCTGGCAGCTAGTACTCGTTCTTGTATTAGTTTTAGTATTATATATTAATTCTAATAAATAAATAAATAAATAAAATTAAATAAAAAAAATTAAATTAAATAAAATTAAATTAAATCAAATCAAAATAAAATACAATAAAATAAGCAAACTAAATAAAATAACATGAATTTATTCGCTTTGCACTCCAGTCGATAAAATTTGAAGAGCCGCTTCCCTCTTATATTCGCCATAACCACAACCCTTACCAGTTGCTCTCATTTAACCCCCGTTGTAAAATTATACAAAAACCAAACCACTGTTTTTTTATGAAAATATAGTTCATACTACAACAAAAAACATATAACGCCAAGTTTAATACTATGTAAAATTTTTTGTTTAATTCCATTAAAACTTTCAACTTTTTAACAAGAATTTTTAGAATTTTTCTGGGTATACAGTTTTTATAGTTCATTGAGTTTTATGACAAATGTATAGAAAAGTGTAAGTTTCAAGAAACTAATATAATAAATACTGTTGATTTTTGAAATTTTTTTTGCACTGAGTACAAAGGGCATACTCGAATTTTTTTTATATATACGAATAAGCCTAGCCTCACTAGCCTTCAAAAATACTACATTTATGCAAGGACTACTACTATTTTGTATAACACTGTTTTTAAACTACAAATTTTTTTTAGTGGGTGCGGAGGAAACCGACAAAAGAATTATAAAGAGATGAAAATTATAGAATTTGTTTTTTTTTTAATTTTCGCTACTCAAACAAGCAATGGAAACCCACAGAGCGCAAATCATCTGCCCTTCGTAGAAAACATATAATTGTAGGTACCTCCATTGTTGAGGAAATAAGAAATCTGCTTATATGGCTATAAATATGGGTTCAGCTGTACATATGAATCAATTTATATGCCTATTAAGAAATATGTAAGTGTCTAATGTCGTTCTTAGGAGTTTGGAGACTTTTGAATACAATTTTCAACACCTTAGCAACACTTCAGAGGCATAAAATACCTTTTCCATATAACCATGTAGTCCAATTTTTGGAATATATTTTTCTCGCAAATACCTTGGGATAACTCCAGCGGCACTCTTTAAAATATAAACTAAAGATTAACCGACGAGAAAAGCATTCTTCCTTTGGTACTAATCCCTCATTCCATTTTCACTAGTGTCTTTCTTGGGTACCTGGGCGTATCTACTTCTTTGAAAAATTGCCTGTCGTTAAAGAAAAATTGTCCTTCATAAAATTCCTGTGAAAGTTTCACCAGCACAACAAATCTGCCATTCACTGCTAGTTCAGCGGCAAGCGCTTCAGTTGATTAATCGTGTATGTATGTATGTCCGTATGCATGTATGCACGAGCTGATGTACGTGCGTACCTGCTTGCATGCGTTATTGCCTTGCAGTCGTTGCATTCATGGATCCAGTGCTGCATACGTCATTTAATAGATGCATACATACATATGTATGTACATATATGTAAGTATGTGCGTATATATGTGTGTGCATACCTCCTGCCTAAGAGGGAAAACGACGAATTGATTTTTTCAAAGCAACATTAATTAAGAAATATAATATTTAAAATCGATAAACATTTCCCGGTATTTTATAGTTTGTGCTAAATTTGATTGGTTCCTGGTACGTTGCTCGCTGTGGAAATGATCAAATTACAGAAAAATTGTTTTCCAAAAGCGGTTGCCCGTCGATAGGCAAGGGCAAACCTCCAGTGAATTTTCTCCATGAAAAATAATTATCTTTTTACTTTTATTTTACTTATTTATTTATTTTTTTTTGTTTAAAAATAAAATTCGTCAACTCATTTTTATTATTTGAAAAGAACGAAATTTCCGAAAGCGCTTTTTCAAATCCTATTTGAGGCATATCCATCGAAATATTTGTGGAATAACACTTTTGATTTTTGGACCTCGATCAAATGCGGTCTCGACCTTATTATTTGGAAAACCACCGTTTTCACCTGATATGGATGGCTTCCGCCGACTTTTTCTCTCGTGAAACTCAAATTGTATTTTCGAAGCGCTCGTTTTTAGCCGATAAAATACATAAACGAGAATTCGCGGCGGCTACTGAAATGGATTCCGAATAATGTTTTGATGAATGGTTTATTCTTTGAAGGCGATACAATAAATTTTAGTGAATTAACCCCTTGAGTGGAAATAGCCGGCCTCGCCCGACAAGATTTTCTGTACTAAATTCGAATTTGGCAGGCGACGGCCCCCGTTTATTTTAATGTTTAAAATCATATAAATTTCTTTAAACTCGTAAAAATAAAAATATTATTATTGTTGCATATGGTCTTTTTCATATTCTAGCTAAATTGACCTTAAATATAGATAACGGTTTTAAGAGTTTTTTTTTTTAATAAACCTCTCATATGTAGAATTGCGCTAAATTTAATTGTCTGCATGCGTACTATTCTTCGAGATTTAATCGTAAGGCAAGGGGTTAAAAAAGGTATCGTGTTTTGTTAATGAATTCCCGGCAATTTTTTTAATAATTTTTGAGATAATTTCTCATTTGCCGCTTTGGTCTCTTCTTTACAACCATTAGAGGAAAATGCTGTGAAATATGCGAGTTTAGAAAATTGACTAAAACACTTAAATTTTATTCGAATATTTAGTATTTGAAGAGTTTCTGTCGATACAATTTTTATTTGATTGATTTTTATCAAATTAAATAACAATAAACTATGAAAAAAATGCATACGGCCCTCAACAACTGAAAATACGACTTTCATATTTTATGCATTGACTTTCATATTAAAATTAAAAAATGACTATTTTATGTTCAGACTTTCATGATTGGGTACCACAGCATTGAGCAAGAAACAACTGGCTATGTAAATAATTATAGCACTGCTTGCTTTGAAAAGGTGGGCTCATACGAATGTCGCTTGCACCACATTTGGTACTTTACTTTAGTCCAAGTGTGGCTGAAATGGCGGCAGCCACTCCCAAAATATATGTAAATTCATATATCTACACATATTTACATATATACATAGATACAAAAAACTCCATGTATTTACAAGGAATTAAAACTATCGGAAGCAAAATCGATTTATCGATGCCAATACTTTTCGCTTTTGATTTCTCCGATACACCGTCGGAATGCTGCATTACATTCATATGTACTCGTAAGTATACATACATACATATATATTTACCACTCTACTCTCGCCTTCATGCGTTTAATTTACGAGTACCTTGCTGAAACTTCGTCGATTTCATTGCGAATTTAAGAAAATCTTCCGATGCATTGGAAACAATGCAGTTACAGCAAACCGGTTGTCTTGGCTTAGTTTTTGTATGTTTTTGCCTACAATCATAATTATGTATGCATGCCTGTATGCATGCATATGAACGCGCTCGTCGAAGCATTGGAGGCGCGTCACGGAATAAAAACACACGAAGGCAGCACGAAGACCATGGACAACATCGCCACTTTTCAAAACAAATATACCAACCTATACTAGTATTCGTGTGTGTGTGCATGTTTTCCCATGCTTATTTACGTGTAGACATGTGTTAAACCAACAAATTTATAAATAAAAAGAAAAGTTGCTATTTAAAAATATTGCGATAGTTTTATTGCATAGTAAACAAATTTGTTCCAACATTTTGTGGTTTTGTTTGTCGTAAGCTACCTTGACTTGGATTGACAGAAAACTGAAATGATAACACTTTCTTTTGAAAACAAAAACAAAAGACAGAAGGCAAAATGTTTAAGACAACTTGAAATCTACCTGAACACACATGCATACATACATACATATATATGTATGTAGCTGATAACCTCTCTGCATTCTTAACGGAAATGAAGTTTTCGGCGAAGCATTTTTTGTTCAAATAATCGATAAAATCGTGGGTCGGCCGATTAGATAGGGCTGGGGCCAGTAAAATTTAAATTGTTATAAAATTCTGGTATATAAATTTACAGTAAAAGTCTTGCCGACGCAAGGTATTTTGAGTCAATCTCTCTTTTTGAGCGGTGATGCAAAAGGGTTAAAGATCGAGGCTCAATCTGCTCAGGATCTTTTCTGAATAATGCTCGGTTAGTCCGATTACAATCGATACGTTTTGCCTCTAAGTCATTGAAATAAAAAAAATATTCAAAATTTGAGTATTTCACAACTTTTCAACCAAAAACAATTGAAGATAATTGAAATATTCATGTTCCGATTTCTTTCGATATGGATGGAGCTTTTGAATTTCTTCCAACTAACTTAAGAAATATGTTGTATACTGCCTGTCGACCCAATTCTACACTTAACATGAACCATGTAAATCATATTCAATCAATGTAAATCACAATCCATGCCACAATTTCAAGATGGTTCAAATACTGGTCTGTTTTCTTTTTTTTTCTAATCGTACGTTGCAGAGCTATGAAAATTAACGATATAATTTGACTCGTTTTAACTTATACTCGTAATTTGATTAACACATTACCAATCTTTGGCTTCAAAAGCATTACCATCCATCCATCAACATCCATTCTTTGCGTTCTTATGTCTGGTTTTCATTTTTGCAGCTGTTTTTTTTTTTTTTTTGAATTTTTAATTTAGAAACAACCACTTGACGAAGCTGCCCAAAACAGACTTATGAATGAAATCGTGTTATCTGGATTGGCAAAAGTACAACACGTTCGAGTGCATACATATGTACATACACATGTTTTTCACATTAGATAAGTATTTAATGGAAATGATGTTTCCCTTTTGCCATATTTTTTTTTTCGCAATTCACTGAATCAGTGATAAGATACGCGATTAATTGACTGAAATGTACTCGTAAGTGCAGCTTTCCAATGGCATAATAAATCACATCCGGAGCCATTTAAGAGCTATAAATTAGTTAGGCATTTTTTTCGCAAAACTACCCGAACCGAACAGACTTTTCTAACGGTAATAAATAATGTTTGTTTTATTTGCAATTCAGTCGCTAATTTATTGAACCCCTAAATTATAACTGAAATATAAAAATCGACTCAGACTATAGACTTTTTTTCTTAATTTATTTTTTTGCTATTTTAAGTAGCGTACGACACATCAAAACATCGACAAATCATCCTGGCAAAAACAAAAATTAGTTGGACATCAAAGCAAAGGAAATTTGTGAACGAATGTTGAAAGTGTATAAGAGCTTTCCGCCGTCAATTAGTACAGTAGAAAGATGGGTTGCTGACTTTAAACGTGGTCACACAAGTTTTGAAGACGATCCACGTTAGGGACGTCCAAGAACAGTAGCAGCAGCACCAGAAATCGTAGAAAAAATACAGGATATCGTATGGGGAAATCATCGACTGAAACAGATTTAGTAGAGTCTCTAGTCATGTTGTTGTTTGTAGCAACAATACTAAACCCAGTCAGTGTAATATAAATCACCGGTCGTCTTCATTTAGCTAATTAAACGATAGGCCCAGAAACTTGCTGTTTCGACAGGTTGGGTCCAGAGGGAGAGGAGTGTTAGATGAGTGGGTTTGATGTGACATTTTAAAAGGTGGTTAGTGTCGTACGGGGTGCCTTCACATGCAGGACATATTTTTGGGTATGTGGGGATCGATTCTGGATAGGTAGGAGTTTAACCTGCTACAATATCCAGAACGTAGTTGTGCCATTCCCAAGTCGTCTCATTGGCCAGTGTAAGCAATATCTTGACTGAAGTTTTGGGTTTCACAAAGCTCTGTGCACAATGGGTCCCGCATTCGCTAACGTTGGAACAAAAAAGCCCTCGAATGCTACTTTCTCAGCAACATTTAGAGCTTTTTCGGAAAAGATAAAGTGGACTTTGTGTGCCGATTCATATCCATGAATGAGATTTGGGTCTATCACCACGATTCTAAATCAAAGCAACGGGCTGAAGAGTGGTATGAATCTGATTCTTCGGCTACAAAACGAGTTCGTGTACGGAAATCAGCCAAGAGGTGTTAGCATCAGTTATTTGTGATCCGAAAGGAATTTTGTTTGTGTTTAAATACTTGCAAACTGATAAAACCATAACTTCTGAATATTATTGTAACCTTTAAGATGAGTTGAAGGAACAAAATCGTGAAAAAATACCCAATGTGCAAAAGAAAAAAATTCTTTTTCATGAGGGCAATGCGCTATGCCACAAGACTATTCTGACGTTCCCACGATAGTCGGTTTAAAATCTGGCCAAGGAGTGACACTTCAGCAGCATTTCCCCGACATACCGTGGTTCACAGCTTATTTGATACAGCCAAAAAAAATTGTTAAAATATCAAATATATTTTATGGTATTTTTATTAAAGAAAAAAATCGTATATTTTTTTTATTGTTAAATAACATTTTTTATTTAATAGCAAAAAATAACAAAAAAAGTTTCTTCATAAGAAAGATATGGCAAATTAAAATAATTCGGTTACAGTTTTGAGGTCATAGCTTAAAGGATGCACTAAATTAAAAGTATTCAAAAAACACGAACACAGTAATTTTTCGATTTCATGATTACGGTCAACACTTCGTGGGGTATCTCTTTTGATTCAGAACAGCTTTTAATAGGGCGTTCATAGATTCTACAAGTTTTGCTGTATAATCGGATTTAAAGAAGAATCCCATTCTTCCTGTAGTGCCCGTTTCAGATCAGAAGCATTAGAAATATTGTGGTTTCTTATTTTATTTTCCAGCGCTGACCAAAAATTTTCAATAAAGTTAAAATCTGGACTCTGTGCAGGTGTCTGTACTATTTGTGGGCAGTTCCAGATAAGCCAAGTTTTTGCAGTACCGGACGTATGCTTGGGATGTTTGTCTTGGTAGAACCTAAACGAATTTCTAATGCCCATTTCATTCGCACTTTGTGTTAAATTATCTATTAGCAGATCCAGATACATCTCTTTATTCATGTTTCCTTCGATAAGTGTTAAATTTCCGACACCTGAATAGGACATGCATCCCCATACCATCACACTGCCCCCGCCGTGTTTAACTGTAGAGCGCAAATTACTGGTTTTCTCCAAACGCAGGACTTCTCATCAGACCTGAAAAGGTTAAATTTGCTTTCATCCGCAAAAGCAACGGACTTCCAGAACGCATTGTCTTTGTTCAAATGTTGTTCTAAAAAAGTATTGCCTGCATCAAATAAGCTGTGAGTCACTGTATATGGGGAATGTTTATGCTGCTACAACAGATAACAACTATTTTGTTACTGATTAAAATCCATGTATTAAAGTTCGAAATGTTGGAGTATCTACTGCATTCACCAGATTTGGCACTTAGCGACTTCCAATTGTTTCCAGACCTAAAAAATGTATGCGTGGAAAGCATTTTTCATCAAATGATGAGCTCATAAAAGCTCAGATTCTCACTTCAGTGATTTTTTCCCCTTGTTAACTCCTCTAGGGAGCATAGTTCCTCGACAATACTTGTCTTGTGTTGGTTTGGTTAATCTATTTGATTTCTGACAGGGTAGGTAATTAGCCTGCCGCTCCTTCTGTGCTTGAATTCATAAATTGGAATTTTGTTGAAGAAGTCTTTTGATATTCCTGCTGCATTGAATAATAAAATGTATTTCACACCATAAAATTGAGTTTTTCTTATTGAACCGCAAAACTTATTGAGCAACCCAGTACATAATTAAATCTAAGCTTGAAGTGACTTGAAATTCTCGTTGACTTGTGAATCACGTGCAACTTGAGCAATCGCTTATTGCCAATTATACGCTCCGTTCGTCATGCCAATGCTTTTTTTTTAGCCCTATGCACTTATTTATAATCATTTAAAAATATGAAATAGCGTTTCTTTATGAGAGCTCTTTTTTTGGCTCTTGTTTTGTCGACAAATATTTTGCGAGTCATTCATCAGTCTCAGCTGGGCGGCAAAGCATTGATAAGAAGGAGCAAGTGTTTGATAATCTTTTGCAGGGAATTGTGCCGTTCGTCATAATTAGTCGCATTATTTGCTAAATGTTTACATATCTACATATGTATGGGTATGTAATTAGGTGGCTAACGCAATTTTAATGGGAAAAAATTTAATTTCAGAGCAATTAAGAGTATTGCATTGAGAGCAATTAGCACAGCTTTCTTTCTACTTTTGTTTTTAATGTTTTTTTCTAGCAGCCAATTGTTTTTTATTCAATTCAATTTAAAATGTGTACATATGTATGTATGTGTATAGGCATATTTAGAGTGAATATGAATTAAAAGAATTGGTGATATAATCAAATGGAACTCAGAAAGTTTTGCACTAGCCTATATTTCATCAGCTTGCACTCCAGCAACAATTATTTATTTATTTATTAGAAGAAAGAATATCAACCTTTTCATCTGTAGCTGTAGATCACAAATCAAGCTAACTTCAAATCCCGTTGAGAAGTGGAACAAGTTTTAAATATTTTGAATATATGATTACATACATATGTACATATTAACCCTTCGTTGGACACGTTGGACACATTATTGAAAACCTTCAACTGAGCATCCGAGTCTGGCCTTTCTTTGTACTGTTCGAGGATCTTTTTTAAAAGGTTGTTTACATAACCCGACATCTCATGGGACGGTGCAAAAACAACAGCACAGAACCATGTACGATGGAAGAGTCTTGTCGAGGCCCTATGCTCCCGAAAGGAGTGAATAAGGAAAAAAACTATACATAAATCGATAAAAAATTTAATTTTACGAAGCTACTTGGGGAAGCTTAAGTCGTAAGCTATAATAGAAATACGAACATGTTAAATTCACGTCCAAAGTCGGAAAGCTCTGGCCACAACCGGATTTCCAACGGAGGGTTAAGAAAATAAATGATTTGTTGATAAACACCAGTGTTCAAAATAATAGAAGGAGCGTTTTAAAATTAAAAAACAAAATAGCGCCAAACTCTGTACGAATAAATTCACAATTTATATAGATATTTTGTGTGGATATAGAGAAGGAGGTAAATGGAATCGCAATGGAATAGGTCAAGTTAAATTTGTCAAATTCATGAAAGATATGTTCAATTTCGATTGTGCATCAGACGTTAATAAGTCAACAACACTAAGGGGCAACTCATCGATTTGCCTTTTTCAAGACACATTACACTCGAAACACTCTTTTCATTTCCTACTTTTCCTATCATCGTCCTATTCTCAACAGAGAAATGGTTCATTACCATGCACACAGGAAGAAGGCATATGTAAATACAAATATGTGAATTTATAGGTATATGTACACATACATACATATCGCACCCTAAATACAAAAGGGTCCCAACTCAAAATTTTCCAAAACTGAGTTTTTTGCATAAATTAATTCAGAGTACACATTTCTAGCTGCTGCAAATATTTCGTTCACATAACTATCTTCTTTAACTGGAAAAATACAGTTATGTCTATTTTTTGCGATATATATGCTCACTCAAGTAGGAGAGAGCTAGATGTCGAACGTTGCCGAACACGGCGCCGATTGTGCTCTTTGTAGTTCATTCCGCGCTCTCGCTTGCAGTTCAAGCAAGGTAACGACGCATAAGCAAGATAACGACGATTGAACAAGATAACGACACATTTTTTCGCGCGTGCAGCCGGCTTAATCGAATTATAAGACGTTATCACGTCAAAAAGTCAAAATTTAGAGTGGTTTAAGTTCTCGGCAGCCGTCATAGCTGAATGCGTGGATACCATTCAGAATTCAGAAAGAACGCAGGCTCTAATCTCAGTGGAACACTAAAATGAAGAAAAAGTTTATGATAAGAGAAATGAGTAGTTTCGGACATTTGTGCTAATGAGTTTATGATAACAGAAATGAGTAGGTTTGGCCATTTGTGCTGATGAATTTATGATAAAAGAAATGAGTAATTTTAGCTATCAGTGCTTGATTACTTTTTGGTAACAAAAATGAGAAGTTTTATTATTAGTACTTCTCAGCACTTTGTGGTGACAACAATGAGGAGTTTAGTTGCCAGCAGTTATTACATTGTAAAAATAAAAATGATTAGTTGCCTCATCTTTTAGAGCATATGTTAGTAGATATATTTCTCAGTTATAAGAAATTCCTATTGGTAAAAGAGAGATAGAATATCACACTGACAAGGGGAAACTATCAGAACTTTCCCATGGCTTGAACGAGAATGTGCAGTTTAATGTGGACAGTGATGATGATACCATGAGTGCTTATATGATAGTCAGCTGTCTTGTAGGAAATTTTTTCTCGCTAAGGTGTAGAGCATTTTCTTCCATATACAACTTTGTGAATTTTATATGTATATAGTTAGAAGCTTTGAGTTACATACAGTGTACTCTCTTTAAGGGTACACCTAAGGGACTGAAAAATTTGTTCGCTTGTGGGAGGTGTCTGCTTATGAGAAAAGTGTACAAAAAGTTAATATATTATGGGAGGGTTACGGTGTTACGAAAGGGTTGACCGCTCAAGTGAAACAAATTAAAAAAAATTCTGGTATGTACAGAATAAAGTGTCCGCTTATGTGAGGTGTTCGGTCAAGAGAGATGACCATTAGGAGAGAGTCCACTGTTTATCGTTTTTGCTGTAGAATGCATTACACTTCTATAAAGTCATATACAAAAAATAAATACAAAAGAAAATTAAATAAAAACTAGATGCTTCATCGCGCTCCTATTATTTTGAAATGGTAAATATTGTGAAAACTAAAATAAACCATATTTAGTTTTCGCCACAGATTCACTACAAAAACACACACATACTACATTTCTAAAAAGACGTTTAGCTACCACAAAAATTTCCGAAAATTCTCTCTCAAATAGAAAACTATCAAAAAAAAAATACATGAACGCAAAACCAGTAACAATTCGCCAGTTTTACGAACAGCTGATTAAATTGTTGGCAGAAAAAATCACAAAAATTAAGCATGTTTTCATTTGAGTTACCTCGTAAAAAAAAAAATTAAGTAAATAAAATGCAAAATAACGAGTTTCGGAGTCACATGATTTCATTTTGTCCGCAATAATTTGTTGCATTTCATCTTCGCTGTCAGATGACAAACATTCCATTAGCAACTGCAATTCGCAAATTTTAATTCGTTGTTGTTGTTGTATCAGCATAAACATACCCCATACATGGACGGGGAATGCTGCTGGAGTGACAGTCCCCGACCGGATATAAGCCCGGGTCGTTGCGAATCGTAGAACCGACGGTCATGGGAACGAATTTGAAATCAATTGCGATCAGCTGTTTTTTCACTTGCAAATTTTTACAAGTAAAAATGTATAAAGTAAAGACTTACAACTTCACCTCAAAACGAAATGTTACTTTGCTCTCTCACTTTCCCCTACTTTGCAAGTTTTTTGGGTACATGGTCACCAAAACGTTCTAATTTGCAGCAATTGTTCTATTAGCTTCATGAACAGACCTATTAACTATACATACATATGTGCATATATGCTACATACATACATACATACACACCTATATTGGTATGCCTTTCGATTCACTTCTAACTCTTTTCTTCTTGTCTACTACAGAAAGCCGCTTCTTCTCTGCAAAAACTCTTCGTTTGCGGCGCCTTGAAGTATGGCCAGCCTGGTCATTCCATACTCGCCAACTCCGGCAATGGTTATGCGAAATACTGGTGCCGCGCCACAACCACTGAGAAGCTGCCCCTTGTGATAGCCACACGCTACAACATTCCCTTCCTCTTGAACAAGCCTGGCATTGGCAACTATGTGGTGGGTGAGATTTACGAAGTAGATGATAGGATGCTCACATCGCTGGATAACTTAGAGGATTGCCAGGATATATTCAAAAGGGAAGTGCAGGACATGAACATTGGTGTGGGTGAGGGGTAAGTTTTTAATTCAAGTTTAAATAATAAAATAACGAACATATTAAATATATTTCTACCTTTTTTTCATATTCTCAATTAGCACCGTTCCCTGCTGGGTGTATTTGTTGCAAAAATATCCCGAAAAACTGCTCTCACTGCCATATCTGTCCAGATATGAGAACAGCGCCGCACACCCATATGTAATGCGCAATCATCGCACACACAAGCATCCACCCCAAGAGGATCTCGCCTACACTGCCGCCTAACAACTGTACTAAGAAGCACAATAAACAATTTATAGTTAGGTGCATACATACATATACATGTATGTATGTATGTACATATAGAGCCTGCTCATTAAACATTTGACCAATTGAGTGATTAGCATTTACTTACTGTGAACTTGTATTACATGGAATGCTTGGGTCCACTATTTTTTCTCGGCGAGTAGAGAAGATCTAGGAAGGCAGAGGAGCAACTTATGAAAATTCTAATGTCGATATTTAGCCGAACCATAGTGGGAGTAGTCTTTAGTTTTAGCCATATAAAATGTATTGTACGTTTGTGTGTATGTACTTATGTATGTATGCACAGCCGTACAAGCACTAAAAGATACCGATCGTCTGGTCTTCATATGTAATGTTGCCTAAAATCTTTTAAGTGAAAAACAAAAACAAAAAACAAAAAAAATTATGCATATTATGAAACAATAATTTTAAGCTACATATTTTTGTGAATAAACTGTTTGATAAGAAATATATGGAAAACAAGATTATGGAAAATATATGAACGTTTTTGGAAAATAGATGAAATCAAATGTTTGTATTCATTTTAAGGAAATACACTATGACAGTTGTTATTGTAGCAGCCTAAACATTGCCCAGAAATATTAGTTTGGGGAAAAAGAAATCCATTATTTTCTCGGTAGATGACTGTAGTGATCGATATCTCGTAAAGTATCGATCAACCAATTGAAAGTTTATGCTCGTTGTGAAGGTGACATTTCACACTAAAAAAAATCGTTTGCTGTTTTTTGTTTGTTCCACTCAGTTGTTCAGAGAACGTAAATTCATAGAGAAGGTTCAGTCCTGGCGCGTTCCTCATTTTGGGCAATAACAATACAAGGGTAAGAAATTCAACTCAGAAATTACTTCACCACAAGTTAACAGTAGCAAATTAATTAATTTGGCTGCCGGAGAGAAATGAAAGGGATAGAGTCTATTTCCATTCTGAACCATTCGCTCCTGAGCCTACTCTATAAATTTACGTGCTCTGAGTTGTAAGTCACAGGGTGTTAACAATGGAAGTTAACAAAGAAAAAATTTGGTACATTTTACACTTTTTCTTTGATAAAGGCGCAAATGCAAGCCAGGCCGCTCAATACATTCACAGCGAAGAGGGATTGTCGTCTTTGTCTACAAGGTTGCAAAAAGCTTCGTCGAAGAACTCATTTCTATTGTATTTTGTACCAGTATGCAAAAATCCAGTTTGTCAACTGCACTGTAAAATCTCATATGTATTTTGCTTGCCTTCCACCGAATCCCTAAATAAATATCATTTCATATTTTACCAAAAAATTTCATTGTAATCAAAATTTTTTGTTCCACCTTCTGCGAAATGAGTCAAAATAAAGAACAACATAAAAAATCCTGTTTTTCACAAACCAAAATATATTTAGTGATGCATGCCAAACCCCATGAAAAACGTGAGAAATTAAAAATATATACCTGCAATACTTAAAAATGGATTATTAATGTGGCGCATGGGCCACATAATCCATACAAATGCATGTAACCCGGATGTTTTCCCAACCGAGGGTTTTAAAAAAGGTTTGTCCAACGGAGGGTTAAACTTTTTTCCCCTTTTTTTAAATTTATTTAAATCGCAAACAATTTAGTATTTCGAGATATAGTGCAAAAATTTCCAGTCGATTTGATCTCAATTTGCAAAGTTATGACTATTTGAGTGTCCGTTGCTCCAAGCCGGGTTTCTATATCGGCTCGGCATTAAAGCTGGTCTCTGAAATTTGTTATCTAACTAGACCAGTGGTTTTCAAATAGTACACAGTTCTTCTTGATTTTTTTAATAATTATTAATCTTACAATAACAAATGAGCCGATTTTTTTTAACGGGTTTTTTGGCTTCCAAGTGCTACGAAACATTGAAAAAATCGAAAAAGTCCTTCCAATAAATGAATAAATTTAAGCCAGCTCTTCTCAGAATTCTGATTAACTCTTCGCACTACTACAACAACAACTGGACGGCTTATAGGAGGTGTCCGCTTATGAAAAAAGTGCACAAAAAGTTGATAATATGTTATGGGCAGGTTGTCCGCTCAGAGGAACAAATTTTAATGAATTCTTTAGGATTTGTGGTATGTACTAAAAAAGGTGTCCGGTTATTGCAGGAGTCCGCTTAAGAGAGGTGGCTGTTAATATACTGTAATTGATGTTTACAAAATTGAATAGTGAGACCACTTGTTTTTTTTTTGTGGGTGAGGTTAGGTTCGAAATTTCTTCGCAACAACAGCGACCGTCGTCTACTGCGTCGTGTGGTGTGGCCACAAAACGATCCCTCCTCTCCTTCTGGGGAGACATCCTTCCCGGAACTGCTTTCTATATTACTTCGGGAGGGAGGACCAAATTTGCATTTAAATCAACTGAAATAGCTCTGCCGTTCTAAAAATAACCTAAATGGGCAACTAGGTAAGTTCCGTCAATCGGCAATATAGCAGCTACTACGTCATATAAGAGGGCATCTCTCGTTCCCACAACAGTCAAGTCTACATTGAATTTGGATATTTATCACACACAACCTGTTTTCCCAGTAGCATTTCCTTGAAATTTATCGATGATGTTCTGAGCCGTTACAACAGCAAAAATGATACTTTAAACCATACTTCAAACTTTTCGAGGCCTGTGTAATATATTCTTCTACTTGATTGGCGCGCTAACCGCTTACGCAATTTTGGCCGAGTTTAGCAAAGCGCGCCAGACATTTCTTTCTCGTGCTGGGCGTCAGTTGGAAACACCAAGTGAAGCCAAGTCCTTCTCCATCTGATCCTTCCAACACAGAGGAGGCCTTCCTCTTCCTCTGCTACCACCAGCTGTTATCACATCGAATACTTTCACAGCCGGGGCGTTTGTATCCATTCGGACGACATGACGTGTTAAGGTCCAAAAATCTTCCAAAGAATCTTTCACTTAAACACTCCAAGGGACGCCTCATCGGACGCCTTGTCTTCGTTCAAGCTTCTGCGCCGTAAGTTATTTATATATTAACAGTTATATATTACACCCAGCTATTTATAAGTGCTGTAGAGAAGGATCCCCCATATAAAACTATACCCATTCTGCTTATATTCCAGTGATGTCTAAAGCCTATCCTCGCACGCTTTTTTGTAAAACACGTGGTTATTCATTTTCCAAAATGATTGCTCACCTCTGTTCGGTTACCTCTCTGCTCAGAAGTTATTTTATATAAGCAGGTATAGGGATAAATTTTCCTTGGATACAAATAAGCAGTCGTAACTATTGACAAAACTGCTGCCGTACCTGCTTCTATTGTCTTACTTTAGGATTGCAAGAGGACGACAGATGTTTTTTCGCTCGCACAGGTAGTAAACTTCATGAGTTTTTAAACTCAAATTCGTCGAAGGCTAAGCACTTTGCGGACTATCAAATTTTTGATGGCGAAGGACATTGTGGCAAACGGAATGCTAAGATTATAAATAAGGCTTTGCGAAGAAAGATGTCGTTCGATCACCCACTGGTAAGACCGGTGCAACAGATCACCTAATGGTAGATGGATGCATGAACTATTACCCAATGTTATGACTTGGTTAGAAAGAAACCATAGCGCAATAAACTCCCACCTAACTCACGTTCCCACGACAGTCGGCTCTACGTAACCGGAACGATCCTGATTTATATCCGGCCAAGGGCTGTCAGTTCAACAACAACAACCACCTAACTCAATCCCTTTCAAAGCGCGGGGCATATAGGAAATAACTCCATAAATTTGACCATGCCAGTTCCCCAGACTGTCCAATTAGCAAGGAGAGTGAAAAAGACGTTGATCAATACCTTCGTAGGTGGAACACAGAGCCTCAAGAAACAAGTTAATATTCGATTGCTTTAAAGCTAAGAATTTGATTTGTTCCCAAGTGCGACCTGCTTGTAGAGCTTCTTCTTCCACTAGTCGACTCCACGTCTTAAATGACCTCTCGCATCTCCGACTGCTAACCCGCAAAGCAGTCTAGCCCGTCTAGGGCTGCTTTTCTGATATCTCCATGTGGTTTTCGCAGTGTGTGACCAAACCATTTCAACGTTCACCGTCAGATTTCAAGATGAATGGATATCTGCTTTGTTCATTAATTTAAGAAGTTGCGTTTGACAGATTGCTTGTCTTCATGTGCAGATTGAAGCTACACAGGTCCGACTGAAAGCCCCTCCCGTGACTGCTACAGGACGAAGGCATCATCCTTGTAAACTTTTGCTAAAAGCCGGATCACCTGTAGATATTTCACAAGGCTTTTCCTTGAGCTCACTTACGAGGAGCTTAAAATATGTAAACGAATTGTTTGTTATATACAGACCCTAAACGGTAATCACTTAAGGAATATTCATCTTAGCCACTTTGAACCATGGACTCCTTTTTCACGAACGCCGGTTCTACTTTATTAGAACGAACTGGATTCATATCCGGTTGAGAATTGTCCCTCCAGCTGTATTCCCCAAATATATATATAAATGGATACTTTGCCTAAAGTGCATAACACTACATTTTGGAAATAGTTCTATTTAGAGTACCAACCAATTTCCATGTGGGAGCCTATACTTTTGAAGCAGTGCAGCATTTTAAGTACCTAAGAGTTATGTTCGCATGTAGCGGTGATTCAACTTCCGCCGTCCGGGATCGCACCAACGCCGCCAACAAAGCGTATTACGCCCACCTTAACTTGTTCAAGTCCCGACTTTTGTCTAAAGCTACAAAGTGCACTATGTACAAGAACCTTATTCGACCAATCCTGACATATGGTTGTGAGGTATGGACTCTTAATGTTGATGATTCTGCTCAGATTGCTCGCATGGAAAGAAAAATTTTATGAAAGATCTTATGAAAAATCTTTGGCATCCAACAAGAATGGATGATGGTACCTATAGAATTCGATTGAACTCTAAACTGAACGATCTAACTCAGAACGAGACAGCTGTGCGTTTTGTTAAAGCGCAGCGCATAAGATGGCTAGGTCATGTGATCCGTATGCCTGTTGACTGTACCGTGAAGAAAGCCTTGACAGGAAAGCTAATGGGCGTGAAGGCCAAAGGCAGACCGAGGAACCGTTGGATAGACGCAGTGGAACACGATCTTAAGAAGCTGGGAATACGTAACTACGAAGCAACAGCTCAAGATAGACCACTTTGGAGGAGTGTTTTGAAGGAAGCTTTGACGCACCCCGCGTTGTAACGCTATGAAAGAAGAAGTAGAGTACCAACCTCTTAATCACTCCAATACTCCAATCCTGTCTTTTAAAACGAGCTGTCAATCTGACACGTGGAAAGGCAGCTGCACGACTGTAAAATCGATATTGAGCCGAACACATTTTTTCCTGTGACCTCGAAGAGGAGCCGTAATGTTCCTTCCGCTTCAGGCTCACCGAGTCAGAATATTACTTCGGCCTGTAGAACATTGCACTGGCTACGAGTTGAGCTTAAACAATCTGTTTGTATAAACAGTTATGGTTTCGACTAAAATCATTTTGCGAACCCATTTTGAGTTCTCCACTGCACTATGGATTTGGTGGTTAAAGCCCTCATACAATTTAATTTTTTTTTTTTTTTGTTCGTGTCAAGCTAAGCGCCTGTTTTTCAGTGCAAATTTTGCTATACATACTTCACAGTTAAACTATCTTTAAATGCCCAATTTTGAAAGCTTAAACTCAGTTTAACAAATTCTCTGCATTTGAACTTCTTGTTCTTCCTCTTCTTGATTGGACCCATAACCTTTTACGCCGAGTTTAACAAAGCGCGCTATTCGTTACTTTCTCGTGCTTACCCATGATTCAATGAGAAATAATTAATAATTGAATCATGTTGCTAACCGTCGCCGATTGAATACACTAAGCGAAGCCAAGTCATCGCCCCCTTGATCTCTCCAACGCAGAGTAGGCCTTCCTCTTCCTCTGCTACCACCAGCTGGTAGCATAGATGACTAGATGTGAAACTCTTTTTCTCGTGAGAGCGCTGAAAAATGTGCATTTTTTATAACATTTTCCAATATTGCCACACCGGTAGAAACATGAATTGGGTATTTTTGAACCAAAGGTCTGGCATTTTTAGTTTCCATACCCCCATTGAGGTTAGTATTTAGTGTGCGGTTGCCCAATAGCCTTATATCACTCGTAACCCCCAACATATACTAAAAATAAGCACAATCCGTATGAAATATGTAAATAAATAAGCAAAAAATTTAAAAAGTTATATGTAAATGAAATTATTTAAAACTGGTATTCATAAGTAATTTAATAATAATAAAGTTGTGAACCCGAAAAACATAAGTTATAATTAAAAACATGACTTATTGCGATTTTTTAATATAACACAGAAAGTGGGTAACAAAAAACAAAAATTCTCAAACAACGAACAGAATAAGTTAAAGCAGATTACTTTTAATCTTCGTAAAATATCTCAAACTCAAATTAAATTCCCTTACCTACGCTTTTCACTCATAGAACAATTACGTATATACCAATTTACAGACATAAACCAACATACAGATTTCAATAAAAGTACATGTATGTACGAGTAAAATGTATTCATATGCATATGTGCATAAGACTAATTAAAGTAGAAGTTGAAAAGGATATAAAAGGCTTTGAAAAATTCTAAAACTCCCTTCAATTTAAATTATTACGTTTCAATTGGATTAATTTTAAGACAAATAATTATAAACATTTCAACACGTCATTTATCCATTAAGCAAAAACGAACTGTTTTCGTCAGTTATTTTCGGCGCGTTTCTTCTGGCAGTCTGCCATTTCGCCTATCAGCTGTTCAAAATCCCATAATGTGTGAGTGCTGCCAAGTTTTGAAACGTCCTCATGGGCGCGCTCTCTCTCAAAATGAATAAGTTTCACATCTAGTCATCTATGGCTGGTAGCGCAGCGAATACTTTCAGAGCCGGAGCGTTTGTATTCATTCGGACGACCTGACCAGCCAACGAAGTTAAACGAGCGGACAGTGGTCAAGTAGGCCGACGTTTTGGCCAAAAATCCCAAAATCGAAAGTTACCGTTTGAGGTAAAGCTTCATATATTCGTCAACAGATGACACTGGAGCATTAAAATCCAAAGGGACAGATGTTTACATTGAACAGATGTTCCGTGGTGAACGCTCAAAAGTGTCATTTGTCGGGACTCGCGCGAGACAGTACGCATGCACGTTTTCGAGCGTCACACAAAAATAGTTGCAGATTCACCATTTTTCAACGAAAAAGGGCAAACTAAAAAGGATGTTGTTCGGAAAGGTATGTAGATTACGAAAGTACTTTACTGTAACCATATTGTTGTATTTTTAGAGGCAATATTAATGACGCAATACAAGCCTTTTTCCCCTTTTTTTTCAATTGCACTTCATCTCGTAGATAATTATTTTTATTGCCACGAATTGCCGCGGAGATATTTACGTTTCCTAGTGCAGAAAAGTATACAGATTTCGAATCTGTTTAGATCTTGCTCCCGCGCTATCCCCGCTCGTCAAAAATACGCTTTCTTTGCAGCAGGTCGCTGCCGAGCTTGAAGCGCGTGTTAGGGCATTTGAGCCGCGGGGGGCGATCGAAACTGGTTTTATTTGTGTGTATGCCTGGGAAATATTAGGAATGAATGTAATATATGCAGAGTGTTTATTTCTACTTTTATCTCAATTTCTACCACAAATAGGAGGAGGAGCTCGGCCAAACACCTAACAGAAGTGTACGCGCCAATTATTTATTTTTTTTTTATCTCAATTTCTATAGTGAATATTGTTATTAAAACAATAAATAATTATTAATAAATGCAAAAGAGTGATAAAAATCATGTTTTGATAATATTAAAAAATCATATAATGATAATAATAAAATAATTAATGTAATGGTAATTATATTATTATTTTAAAGTATTTTTTTTTTTTTAATAGGATTCAAGAGAAAAATTTTTTCATGGACAAGGAGGAAAATATTCGATGCCATCCATGATGTTTTTCTGTCAGAAAAATTTGATAATTTAATACAAATTATCTGTAATAAACTAATGGACGACGCAAGAAAAATCAAAAATGGCTTTGATTAAAGTTATTTCTGTTTTGAAAAAGAAATGGAAAGATGCTCGCAGTACGAAAAATCGTTTCCTGGAGAATAATAAAAGCTTGTTGGACGATTCAACGAGCGTAACGGTGAATAGTTTATATAAATTTACATTAATATATGGTAAATATATTTATTGTATATTAATTTATATACATTAATGAAGTTTTCAGACAGCATCCTTGATGTGAACAATGAAGAGGAGATATGAATAAATGTATGTTCTTCCTATTAAAATTTAAGTTTATTTCATAAATAAATGTATGATACGTCACTTTCAGTTTAAGTGTATTATTTTTCACGACATATTTTCCCCCCTTTTAATGTGGCATATTCTTTTGAAAATCGTACGTCTACTGTCGAAATCAAAGACTCCAAAAACCTTGGTAATGTGAACTTCAGTAAAATCTGAAAACTTTTCGCAAAAACTGTCCGCCATTTTGAATTTTGAAATTCTGATCTCATATTCACAATCAGCGACCCCAAAAACCTCGGTAATGTGAATTTTAGTAAAATCTGAACACTTTTCGCGAAAAATGTCCGCCATTTTGGGTCCGCCATTTTGAACTTTGAAATTCTGATTTCATTTTCAGAATCAGCGACACAAAAAACCCTATATGTAAAAATTTCATAAAAATCGTACTATTTCTCTTTGACTTATTGTTTTCTGACCAAAACGTCGGGCTACTTGACCACTGTGGAGCGCTTAAATTTTTTAAATAATTATGCCTTAATTCTTAATTGCAGCGACGCAGAAGGGTTAATAAAAAAAGCTGCCACCTGTATTTGCTAATAAGTGCTGTCGGACTTGAGAAGAATTAAAGTGCAAGATTCGGCTAAGTAAAAAAAAGCAAAAAATATTTTTAACAAAGCAAAAAACTTTCAAGTTATTTTAAATATTTATATGCATATAGAGATGGTGCGCCATCGTTTTGTGCCTAATTATTAAACACCGCGTATATCCACTCCGGGCACTCTGGAAATCATTGCTGAATCAGCATCGAATTGGTTGTTATCAAAATGCGCAAAGCTTTCTACTCGCTTTTGGTGGTCATTTAATGAGATTTTCAACTACTTCGGCTTCACATTATGTCTGCGAAATTGTCTGGAAATCTTATAAAGGTATTCGTCTATGGCACGTTGAAGCGCGGCGAGCCAAATCACCACTGGCTCACACGCACTGAAAATGGGCACTCGCGTTTTGTGTGCGAGGCGCGCACTGTGCAAAAGTTTCCACTGGTGATAGGCACACGCTACAACATTCCATTTTTGTTAAATAAACCTGGAACGGGTCGTAATGTATGCGGTGAGGTTTACGAGGTGGACGACACAATGTTTGCAAATCTCGATGTGCTGGAGGATTGCCCCAATTATTACGAACGCGAAATACAGCAAGTAACAACTGAAGATAATGTGTAAGAATGCTAGGAACAGCAAATAGAAAATTAAGAAACAAAATTAAATTTTATGCATTGCAGATCAATGGACTGTTGGCTATATTTGATCAAGCAATTTCCGGAACAGCTGCTCTCCAAACGCCATCTGGACTCATATCATAATAACGCAGCACAACCGTATTGCGAAAGGTCAGCAAGATTGCCAGAAGTGAAGGCCAAAGAAGACATGGCCTATTGAGTGCTGCATGTGGAATGAAGTGGCTATTAGTTAACTGGCGTAATTTATGATTATTTTGTAGCAAGAATATGTATGAATTCCTTTAAACAGGCGCAGACGTTAAGCACTACTTTGCCTTATTTTCTTGCATATCAACTAAAATTAGGATTTACTATCTATGTACATACATACGCATCTACTATATCCGCCTTACTAACAGTAATTTCATTTACGCTAACAATACTGTTTTGTTTTTGCAGTTATCTAGAAAGCTCCAGGGACGACATGTATGTAGGGGAGGAGTTAAGTACGGTCAAAAAATGTACTAAACCAACGAATGATGTTTAGAATCCTTAATGTAATAAAAATTTCACCTACTGTGCAATAAATCGCATATTAAATAAAAAACTACTAACTTTTCACAAGCACATAGACGGAAAAGCTCAGAGAACTTTTAAGATACTCGGATTTATAACTAGCAATAGTAAGGACTTCAAGAACCTCTACTCCCTGCTTTGTCTTTTCAAAGCTCTAGTTCTTCCAATATTGGAGTATGGAGCCATAATCTGGTCTCCATACACTGAAGCAGGCATTACTAGAATTGAAAGAGTGCAGCGTAAGCTCTGCAAGACCTTAGCCTTCCGGCCTTCATCATCAACCGTTTTAGCCACAGAAGATATCTACATTCGGTACAACATCAACAGTCTGCGGGCTCGCCGTCGCATAACTGATCTGGCGTTCTTCTATAAAGTGGTAAATGGTATTATTGATGCTCCGGAAGTACGCAGCTCCTTCGAGCTTGCCCCGGCTGGTCTCACTCTTAGGAATAGTCGTCTACTGAAAACAGTCGCTACCTGCAAAAGCTACGTCTATCACGGCCCGCGCAATAGAATAGCCGTCAGCGTCAACTCACTTCATGGTGCTCTCGATTTCTATGGTGGAAATAAACGACACTTTTCTGCGAAATGCCAAAAATATCATCCTATAGTAATACCGTGATTTTTCTCAAGAACTTTGTGCCCCATAATCTTTATCATTGTATTTCTTACCAGCCCTCTATAAATTCTGATTCTGTACTCTGTTGTTGTTGTTGTAGCAGCATAAACATTCCCCATACATATCTGGGGAATGCTGCTGAAGTGACAGTCCTTGGCCGGAATAAATCCGGGTCGTTCCGGTAACGTAGAACCGACTGTCGTGGGAACGAATTCTGTACTCTCTTTTATAATATTTGTATGTTATTGCCGATTGGCGTTTGTTTAATAAAATAAAATAAAAAAAAAAAAACAATTTGTTTTTGTTTTAGCAGTTGACTTCATTATATATTTTATTTTCTGTTCTCATTTAATCATAAAATGAATTTCATGTTTTTCGGAAGCTAATCTCTGTCCCTACCACTATTTGAATATAATTTCTATTGTGAAGCGGCAGTTCCCGAACAATTATGAAAAGTGGCGGCCGCGTCAGGTACCACAATTCTGCACACCAGTTAGCAAAGTATAAAAAGTGCGAAAATAAAATGTTCTGAAGATTACAAAAAAAAAAAAAAAACAAATTGGTATAGATACGAAGCGTACAACACATACAATACAGACTTCCTCTTTTTTTTTTAAGAAAAGAAAAAGGAAAAAAGAATCCAAATAGAGTGAGTTGCGGCCTTCCGCTTTCTAGCTATCGTCCTCGTCCAGCGACTGGAAATAATTGGCCACGGAAACAGGCGCCGCAGTTTGATCATGAATGCGCTGCACTCGGCCACCATGTCGAACCTCCTCAAAAGCTGGCTCGTTTTTCTTTTTTCGTTGCTCTTCGGGCCGGGCGGCACTCAACGAAGGGAAGTACTCTGCATTCGTTATATCAGGCGCTGCACGATTGCGCGGCTTCAAGCGCGGACCCGGCGCAGCTCCCGCTTGCTAAACAAACAAGAACGTAAATAGTAATTATTTGTAAACAAAAGCGTATTTTCACAACAATTGACGTGGACGTGGCAAACATTTGCACTAACAATACCACATTTTTGCTTAATACTTACAGCTGCTCGTAGGGCAGGTGAAATGTAAAGTTTTGAAGTGGGTTTCTCCATTTCCATCGGGATTTGAGTTACTTCCTCGGCTGGTATAACCTTTTTCCACGGTCCACCGCCACTACGTTTCGAGGTATTTGTTTCGACATTTATATTGCCATCACTATCCACTTCATCTTCTTCACCCTCAGCTGGACTCTCCTCCTCTTCATCGTCAATGGTTAGTTGGCCAATTTTAAGACCAGTGTAATCTTTACGCTGCTCTTGCTCGAAATCATCCCATTCTTCTTCGGCTGGCTATAAAGAAGTATGTACACAAAAACAACAATGTGTTAATAATACACATAATGAATATAAATTATTTGCATTCGTCACTAACCTCTTCCACTACCTGCTTAGGTTTCACTTCCTCAATGTCACTCGGTGCAATGGTCGGTGCAGGGTTGGCTGGTTCCAACTTTTTTGGCTTGGTTATAGCTGCTTCGCGTTCCAAATTCTTGACCAGCTCTTCTGCTGTTAGAAACTTTGGCTTGGCCTTGGATTTTTTTTTGTCCTTTTTGGCAAAGAAATCGTCTAAATCGCCCATTGTGTTGTTATTGTGTACTTGCAAACGCAAAAGCAGTCGCTACCGCCGTCAACTATGCAAAAATTAAAGAAATTTAAATTGATGTTCACCCGAGTAGAAGTTTCGCAAAACAGCATGCGTAAAATGATTACTTACCACTTGCGACCTTACAAAAGAAGGAATTTACTTTGAAGTTGACAGCTAAGAAAATTAACGAGACAATTTGAAAACGAGTTAGTGAAAGTGACGAGTAGCGAGTAGGCAAAAGTGACAACTTTCATCAGGGTTGTAGCACAGGGCACCACGGAGGTTGCGCGTTGGTGTGAGGTTAGAGTATACAATATCTCGTGCGACTTTTTATGTCAAATGAAAAATAAAAATATTTAATAGGTTATAAAAATAAGGTAACAATTTCATAAAATCTATTTAATATTGCTTGAAAATATATGTATTGGTTTAATTTTCTTAATGCTCTCATAAAAATTAATAATTTCCGTCAGCGGTGGCGTTGTTTTTGTTATAGTGTTGGTGGTGTCTACACTAACTCCTTGAACAGAAGTGTAGTTGACAGCGGGTTGGCGGATGCCAGTTGTAAAAGTTATTTAATATCAGGGCACATTCATTAAATGTGGTAGCACTAGAACAACCAAAATGGTTTGTACGTTTGATAGTGAATGCAAAGTATTTATAAAGTAGACTACAAAAATGACCTCGCCTTGTTTCATTCCTGGCTGGTAGCCACATGAACACGGCAAAAGAAATAAACAAATCAGCTGATTTACCGATACTACCTTTAATAGATTCGCCTTGTTTAATAGCATGAAATTCAAGGATGATAGAATACCAGGTTGCGCCTTCCAAAGTCGCTGTGTCGTAAGAGCCCATGAAGCTTTGTTTCTTCAGAGGAGGGGAATTACTGGTCTGCGAAGAGGATGAATAAGCGAAAGCAATAGAAACAACCAAATAAAAGAAGTTATATGACCTCATATATAATGTCCAGCCACGACTTGTTCCACATAAAAACGCAAAAACTGCATTTGGGGCTTCATATTCATTTCTGATTAAACAATTTAACATGCGGCACTTGGTTTTTATTAGTTCGTTCGGTTTAAGATCACAAATCACAAAATTACCAAGCCATTCGCTGAGTTTTCACAAACATGTAATCTCTTTTGTTTTTGTTTGTTTTGTATTGGAAAGGGGCCTGACGTCATACTTGTCAAAATCGCGTATAATATAGTATCTGTTTTGGGAAGATGCCACCTACACAACTCAATTCGCCTCGCATGAAATCGCACAGAATCGCAGCAGAGACGAATTTCTTGCCGTCGGTTGTTTTTAAGGCGGCAAAATAATTAGATTCATTTTAAGAATAATAGAGAAGATGATTGCGATTTCCGAATTCGCAGTGTCGTAAGAGTCCATCAGTAAATAAACAAAAGGAAGGGTGCTCTGCTTAGCGCGGTGAAACCATCAGTCATCGGCTGATCGCCAGCAATGTTTCATTGTATTTGTCAAGTGCTACCGATTGAGGCATACGAACCTTGTTGCGGTTTTGGAATTTGGTGATGGTCACGGCTGTATCGTGCTCCATTCAGAGTTACTGGTCTAGGGGAATCAAACGATCCACCCAGCAGTCATGATTGGCGTCACGCCAACTCGTGTTTTTGCTGGAACGGGCAGGACCGTGTTCTCAGTAAGTTTCGTGGAGCTGATCCACTTAGCTTCGCTGAAGTTAATGATCAGATCAGCGCTGTCACTTTTCAGGCATGGCGGTCACCCAATATGTGTACCCTACGGCAGTTTGGAAACCTTGAGTGACAAAGGTTAAAGTCTTCCACTATTCGTACCACTCGCTTTTCACCTCTAAGTAGCGCACCAATATCAAGATGGTATCTTGACTAGCATTGATTCTGGATAAGTAGGAGTTTAACTTAATAACAGATCGAAATTGAGCCAAGGTTACGCGGGTCTCACGATGCAACCGAAGCTATTCGTTTGAAATGGGTGGTCGTTAGACTCCGGTACCGGCATTCGGGGGTCGGGAGTTTAGGAAGGTGGTGAGAGTCTCCCGATGAATGTCGTTTAAGATCTGTTTATATACTGACCGGTCCAGTAGTTGCAGTTGTTGTTGTTGTAGCAGTAGTTGCAGTCGTGTTTGGTGCTGCATCTCGTCGGTGTAGTCGAAGAGGAGCCTACTGACTCGCCTGGGAGGTGGCTCAGGCTCTAGCAAATGTCTGTAGTGGTGATTCATGCGTTAATACCCTAGCAGAAACCGCTTGCTGAACACTTTACTGTGCTCCTTGACCAGGAGCATGGAAACCCCTTTGAGTAATCGGGAGACCTCAGGGGGCATCCCGTGGCTATCTTGATAGCAGTGTTTTGATAGGTCTGGAACTTTGTCCACCGAGAATCGATTATACCAGACGACCAGATGGACGCATCGTAATTTAGTACCGACCGGCCAATTGCTTTAAATGTCGCCAAAAAACATTTCTTTGTCTTTGCTCCATGTGCTGCTGGCTAGCGATTTAAGGATCTTGTTGCTGTTTTCGATATTAGAGGCAGTTGCGGTTGTATGCGCCGTGAAAAAGAGCAAACTGCCGAAGGTGACACCCAAAAATTTGGGGTTTTTAGCGGTCGGTATTGCTGTAATCGAGTTTCACCTTGCTGGAGACTCCTCGCAATTAAAAAGCGAGAAAGACTGGAGATGAGTTAACATCCCAAAAAGTTTCGAAGAATGAATAAATCCGCTGAAAAGGTCCTAAATTAACATAAGTGAATGGATGAATATTCAACTATCAAGGAATTTCGCATTTATGAGCATACTTCGAGAAGTATAAGATGAGACAAGCTCATTAAGAAGAGGCGGTTGCAGAGTAAATCGTACAAAACTCCACTGCACTCCTTCAAGAGCAATTTTCAAAGATCAGCTGATAATACTAAATATTTTGAAGGAACCAATTTAGAGATTTAGATAAGGTCGTGTGGAAACATTTATTAATAATATATTAAGAATGCAACCCTGAGACGCATTCTAAGTAGTCATGAAAGCGGAAATAGCAAAAATTTTGCTTCGTTTATAATTATGCTTATCTTCTATATCGCTCTGTCTGTCCTTTTGATCGTTTCTCTATGCAAAGCATATCTTGAGCAAACATTTAGACATAGAGACGAAGCTCGAAACAATCAGTTTGTTCTTTTGCACTTCCTCCTTAAACTTGTGGAACCGTCAGGCAATAACGGGAGAGCAGCTACGAATTATGGCGGGACCGCAAAAAGCGCTTTTTCCAGAAAAAAGGTCACTCGACTTCTTTACCAAATAAAGGCTGATCAGGTTAGAGGTACTTTTTCCAGTAGAGTTTTTTGACAGATCACGCGTGACTATTGTCAAACTAAATAAATAATTTTTTTCCGTATTCATTGACATTTCATCATGGAAAGACTTACGCACAACGTTTACAAATCGACCTATTGTATAACGAAAATTGACGCTCTGTGAAAAGTGTTCAAGGCGCCGTCAGGCCGACTTATGGTGTTCGGCGATGAGGCCCATTTTTGGCTTAATGACTTAGTGCAACCCAAAGCGGTTTAAGAACAGCCATTACATCCATTGAAAAAAACCGTTTGGTGCGGCCTATGTGCTGGAGGAATACTCGGCCTATATTTCTTCAAAGACGCGACTGGCGCAAATGTAAAAGTGAAAGGCGAATGATAACGCGCCTTGATAAACGAGTTTTTGATCAGGAAATGGGGAAATTGAAGCCCGTGATCTCCACCACATTTGGTTCGAATAAGACGGAGCTACTTGCCATACAGCCTGTGTAACAATGGATTTAATGCGCCGTCGTTTTGGTGCGCAATTTCTCTCTCGTCTCGGAGCAGTGGATTGCCTACCAAGAACGTATGATATCACAGCTTGGGAAATTTATTTGTTAAGTTAAAATGCTTTGTGGATACAACAGCCTCGATTGAGGCATTGGTAGTCAACGCTACTAAAGTTATTCACGAGATACCGACCGAAGTTCTCCAGCGAGTCATTCAAAATTGGAGTTTACGGATGCACGAACTACGGCGCAGTTGCGGCAAACATTTGAAAGGATTTATCTTTAAAAATAAATATCATGAACGGCCAAATCAATTTGAATTTTCGTGGTTTATTTCTTTATTGTTTTTCAATTTAGGTAAAATACGACACCTCTAAATTGATCACCCTTTATAATCTATGGATAGTATAGATGTTACGGTGAAATATGTGTACGAGTAAGTACACGTAAGTTATAAGAATCACAAATCTATTCGGTGCCGGTCGCACAATTTTTTTGCAGTATTTCACGCCACTGACAGCATTTCAGCATCTCAATACCGGTTTTTGAAAGCAGTAACAATATTCGGTAATAAAATTCAAAACGAATAGAATATCCGCAAAAAGCAGCATATATATAACGGTTAATGTAAATTTGGAATAATACATGTTTACAAAATAACTTTATTTATTTATTTATTTAAAAGAAAAAACAATTATAAATAATTGTTCCACTTAAGTACTAAAGCACTGGCTGCCAGGGCCTTCGGCTTAATTAAAAATTAATTTATATTTATTATAACTATATAGAGATCGTTTAATATGAGTTAAGAGAATTTATAACTAAAGAAGAAAATATTAACATTTCTGGCAAATAAAAATATTTAGAAACGGACATTATAACTGCTGGGCATATTAAGTCCAGGCTCTTAAAACTAAGTTTTGTTAAGTATACATTTGTTTTTTATTGTTAGAAAAAAATTATGGAGTTATACTATATTAAGTTTACAAAGTGTAACAAATTTTGCAATCAGCTCTATATGACGGTCTACTGTTTGTGCAAGATAATCCGATGGTTTGTTGGGCAGTAATCGAGGAGGTGAGTCACGTTGAAATCAGGAGATCCACAGTGAACGCAGTTTGGTCGGGAGATGCCATTCAAGAGATGAACGTGAGTTGCGAGTGTATGACCAATCCTGAGACGCGCGAATACGGTTATCTTCCTACATGTTGAGCTTGTGGGGTAGGTAGGTTTTCCGCCAGTGGGATTATGACCTTTGTAGTAATGGCTAAAACTGCGCCAATCACTTGAAAACGTTTCTCTTAGATGCTTATTTACAAGTTTGCGTATATCTTTTTCGGTAAGGTAGTCAGCCATATGCAGAGGTTCTCTATTGGCTTCTTTTGCTCTTTTATCCGCCATTTCATTACCATGTATACCTACGTGGGCGGGCACCCACATTATCTTAATTTGATTGGTGTACTGAAATAGAACGTTGCGAATTTTCATGATCATTGGTGTACCGTTTAATTGGTTGAAAACAGCTTCGATGGCGGATTTACTATCGGTACAAATTACAGTTTTCCTTCCATAGCGAGAGGCAAAAAGTACTGCTTCAAGTAAAGCAGCGGCTTCGGCTGTAAATACCGAGCAGTACGAGGGCAAGGAGTATACAGCAATGGTGGCACCAAACTTATTTGTCACGGCAAACGTAGTACTGGTGCCCTATCGAAACGGCTCCATATCATATCAACTCCGTCATTGGTTGAAACAGCAATATTTCCGACTTGCTGCTCGCTTACACCATCACTTATTAATGTATCACAAAAACAAACCAAAGACTCTACCAGCAATAGTGAATACCAACAGTTACACAATGCAGCCCTTGAGCCTTTCAAACGTGATTGGGACATAATATATACGGATGGAACAAAATAACTTATAACAGTAATTTAGGAACTCAAGTGAATATAAATACAGGAAATTTTGGTACCAACCGTGGAGATTTTTACTCTTAACGGCAAACGACTAGCAATTTTTACTGCAAGCTCTTAAAAAATTTCAATTTCCGGGAATCTCCGCTATTTGTACGCTCATACCTTAAAGGCCCTTAGTACTGTAGATAAGGTTAAAGGCCATCTTCCATCGCGGAAACACTTAAAATGTGTGATCCAACCTCCAATCCACTAGAAATCGCAGCCATTTTTTTCCACCATTTTCTAAAGATTATATTCTTTGATGTAGAACTCCTATACCCATATACGAGGGAGATAGATTAGATTATATTTGTGGGAGGTTGGACAAGTCCAAGCACTCGAGTCAGGAAGACGATTGGACTATACCCGCATAGAATACAGTGGATTGTATAGAGAGACGGGATAGATAGAATATGGATGGTAAGACGGAAAAAATGGGTTGAGGTCACTCTTCCGCGAATCATTCGGATTCATTAATGAATCTTAAAGGATCCGGAAGAGGAGGTTCATGCCCTAACTTTATCCGTGACATAGGATACATCGCGTCCCAATAGCTTAAGTCAGATTCCAGAAGACGCCAGACATCTACAGAGAAAATGTTCTGCAGACTGGCATATTGGGTCGTCAAAGATTCCCATGGTAGCCATATGCTGATCACAGGCGTTGTGTCCTGTGATTACACCCACCAGTACTCCCAGGTTCTTCCTACTAAGTTTTAGGAGAAAAGTCGCTAGTTTCCTGTTTGGTTCTTTCACAAAGCACTTGGCTACTCTGCAGGAGCCCAACTAAGGCCAACGTCGTCTATGGGAAGACCTCATGAGACCGTCAATCCCTAGTTGGATTGATGCAGAATTGACACCTATAAAGAGTTCAGGTCCTAGTGGTATGCTTGGAGAGTCTTCATTAACCAGTTTATCAGACAACTCGTTCTCCGTAAGAGCACATTGTCCAGGCACCCAAATAAGACAAACTTTGCTGTGATTTGCAACACTATTTAGTTTTGTATTACATTCACGGGCTCTTAGAGTAGCTTGACTGTCACTACAAATTCCAATACTACTACCCCTCCACTTTTTCTAATTACCCAGTTTGCAACATTCAAGACGGCAAATACTTCCGTTAACACGTTCCCTGTCCCAATACAAAAATGCAAAATTGACCGACAAGTCCAACAGGGTTTTTTGAATAATTTGGTTTTACTTTATTATCGTACCAGCACGTCCAGTGCAGAAACTGTGCAGGTTCATTACGTCCAGTCAAACAATTTGCTTTAGGAGTTTCATGTACCCCTGACGCACATATGGCTCAGGAACGTATCAGTGCCTATCAGGTGCACGTTTCCTGAACCATATGTGGCTCAGCGGACAGGGAACGTGTTAAGAACACCGTAGCCATCTGTCCTGTAGCGTAGAGCACTTAGTGCCTTCGTCTAAGTACCATCCAGATCCGCTTTCATCACTAGTTTTGAATCCGTAGGTGTTGAAAGTGTGCTGAAATCCCGTTAATAGGTTCTCTGGACTTAACTATTGATCTCTATTTGGGATCAAAACATCATACTTCCGAGGCTAACATAAGACATTCGAATGTCCATTGGCATGGAGAACAGTATGTACGGCAACGTCAAAGAGATGTCACTACTGGCGCATATCGAGGTTATATTTAATTAGTAGCAGCTCTTGGAAGAAACCACACTAAGTTTCAAACAGATTGGTTTATTTCTTTGTGTTTGACTTTGGTTTGAATCGAGGAAGTCGAGTGATTTTCCTTTTCATCTCGACAACGCACCAGCTCATGATTCAGCAATTGTGGTCGCAAAACTTAAGGAAATATGGTTCTAACTCGCTTCACATCTCCCTCAGACTGCTATTTGTTCCCCTATTTGAATCTCCGTGCATGAAACAGCAAAATGACAGATCAGTTTTATTTGCCGTTCGGAGTGGACTAAAAACTGTAGGTTTCTCCATTTGTGAAACAACATCAAGACGCACGCCCCAAAATAGGAGGATAAGCTCGGCCAAACATCTAGAACACCTAGAAGTATTCGCGCCAATTATTTATTTTTTTTATTTGAAGAAATGGTTTGTCCTCCTCCCTTAACTTTAACCTCACCCAAAAAAACAAATTAGTATATTAGTATGTATGTAGGTATAACATAGTATATAGATACTTAAGTTTATATTATCATTAGCCGAAGGCCCTGGCAGCCAGCGCTTAGTACTTACGTGTGACAGTTATTTATAATTGTTACTCTTGTAAAAATAAATGAAAAAAATAAATAAGAAATGGTTGGCGGGAAACAAATGTTTTCAAAGAGGAGGTTATTGCAGAAAGGAATAGCTATTTTTCAGGGTTGCTCCAATCCTACTATTCGGAAGATATTAACAATCTAGCGCTGGCGAAGTGTGTAAACGTATAAGGATACTATACGAAAAACAAAAAAGGTTTACATTTAAGTAGTTTTTATTTTTGCATGGACCTTTCAAAAGACCCTCGTATGTAAATGGAACAATTCGATAAAGGGTAAAATTGTATTGTTGATAACATCTAAAATTATTATTATTGAAGTGAAACTTCTTAGGCGTCGATGGACGAGCGGGAATGGAGAGTAAAATTTCAAGGCCATGCAACGTTTTGGGCATTTTCGTTCCGCGAGAGAGAAAAAAGATGTTTAGATACACTTTAGGCTATTTTTCGTGAGTTTGTCCTTGTGGTTGCTAATTTCTAGTGAGAGATAACGCTGCCTACTTTTTGGCGCTTGTTTGTTGGTGCAAACTTATAGGAAATATATTTTTGGTACCTACTTTTTGGCGTTATATTTCCTTGGTGCCTACTGTTTGGGGCGTTTTTTGGTCCCAATTTTTTTGGCGTTTTTTTCGGTGCCCGCTTTTTTGGGCTTATTTCCGTTTTCTGGCTAGTGCTTGTGCGTACTATAAAGTGCTATCCATTGGGGCGTCGGATTTATTGGTATTGCCTTGCGGTAATTTGTGCTGTTGCTGTAAATTTTGTTTTGTAAATTTTGTCTATTTGTATTCTCTGCAAATGTTGTGAATTTATTTAGATACATATTCTTTTTTTTTCTCTCTCTCTCTCTCATTCTCTCTTGGGTCTCTCCCTCTTTCTTTGTCTGCCTTGAAAGTTTCACTTCTGTTATGTGTACATCGCTACACGCCATTTCTTATGTTATCACTCGCAAAACAGTATGCATTTTTTTTGTTATTTAATCTTAACATCAGTCGACATATAATTTTTATTATTCTATGCGCCCGGAATTTTGAAATTCTATGCACGGAATGTAACCGCAAAATCTTCCCCAAAAAATTTTAGCCATTACCCTACCTTCTAAATAGTTTGTAAGATACTCTTTATTTTAATATTAGACTACAAAAAAACACCCTGTAAAATATACAAACATCAAATACTTATTATTTAAATTTTTATTCAACGTCGCCAAATCTCAAAATAATACCTTGAATTAAGCACATAAATTATAAAATTAAAATAGAAAAACAATAGTCAAATGTCGAAATCGAAACTCAGTTGCTACCAGTGATTGCAAATTGCAGAATATTTACTATCGCAAATGTTTATCTACGAGTATTTATGATATATTTAATGGTGTGCGTGCGGTGGTCGTGCCAATTTGTATACAAAAATTTGTATCTTCATAAGTTGGCAACGCATTTCTAGTTCTAGTCACATCTGCACCACGTTAAAAGTGTGTCTGTATGTCATTTGCTAGACTTGGCGACAACAACTGAACCAACAGCTGCCTGGTTTCCGCTTCATTTTCATGTGCAACCGACCAGCATTAAACATCCGCCCGTACGCAAAAAATGATCTTAACGACAGACTAAGCTAACTTGCAGAATGACCTTGACTAAAATAAAAATCTAAGTCAGTTTCTATACAGGGCCTTTAGGATTTTAATTTTTTTGTTTCTTTTTTGAGATTTGAGTTAAAAGGGGCGGTACAGCAGGTAATTATCTTTCGTGTAATAATTTTACGAGTTTTTATTTTGATTCTTTGTTACTGGCACTCGCTTGTTGGTTAAATGCAGAGTTGCTTTTCTGCTACGATATTTCTCTATGTACTGATAATTTTTAGCTACGTTAATTCACCAAGTTTTCTGATCTTTCAGATAGTCCAAGCTTTCAATCGGTGCCAATTATGAAAAGCAATCATTTTCCAAATTTAGCGAAATGCTTTGTTCACAGATCCACCATTTTCGTAGTAAATTATTTTTTTCAAACTGCAGATTTTCTTTATAATATTCTGCAAAAGAAGTGTCACCGAAAAGAAGCCCGAACTGGAAAGACCCTATACAAATTGAGATCAGGTTATGTGATTTATGCGGCAGGCGAATACAGTCACAAGACAATTTTGGAAGTGGCAGTCCGGCAGGCAAGCAGGTTAGTAGACCAAACTGTAGATGAAGAAAGGAGGCAAAGGCGCAGGCGGTTAATACCAGCTCTAGATTTTATTATAATATTTTCTGTTTTGAAGTGCAAATAATTAATAAGCATTGAAATGATTTCAAAAGTTGTTGGAAAGAACAACCACCGCCAGAAGGAAAACATAATTAGAATGCGGCATAAAACCATATTTTTAGGAAAAAATCAAGTAGCAGTCCTCAAATTGGAGGCGTTTGTGTAGGACGTTTACAAGGACGAAAGTATTCTGGAAAATAAATGTTAACTTGTCATCCTAAGATGCCTATCCTATCTTGAGAATGAAGACACTGCAGGCCATTTTCTCTAGCTGTCCCGCGTTTGCCAGAATCAGACTTAGGATATTGGTTTGCGATATACATATATTTTCCCGAGGCTCCTAAATGGAGCATGGGGCCTCAATAAATAAATTATTATTAATTTTATTTCAGGCTAAGCATTTAATTTCGTTCCACGCACGGCCTACTTTTCTTGCTTCTGCGTCGACTTGATGCCTCCACGTATTGGCTGGTCTCCCACGTCTGCGGCTGGTTGCGATATACTGTGGGCAAAAAGTAAGGTGAATTTGGTTGTAAAATGAAAAATCTTTATTTATTCTTGTAAATCAATTTCATCCCCTTCGAAATAATCCCCTCTCGATGAAATACCCTTATGCCAACGATTTTTCCAAATAGTATATTTCCGGTATAGCCATCAGCACCTTCTTCGATTCAGCTTTTATCTCCTCAATCGACTCGAAACGCGTTCCCCGGAGTGGTCTCTTGAGTTTTGGGAATAGCCAGATGTGGTCACGAAGAACGAGTGCAGTGTGAGACGGTGCATTATCGTGATGCAAAAACTAAGAGTTGTTGGCCCATCAACATCAAATAATATTCCTTATTATCAGTTTGGCCAGGTGGAAGGAATTCATAGTGCACCACACCACGAAAATCGAAAAAAACTGTCATCATGACCTTTTTGAACGACTTTGACGTGCTCTTTTCGGTCTGGCCTCGCCTTTAGCACGATATTCCCTTGATTGGTCGGTTGTTTCAGGGTCGTAAGCATAAATCCAAGTCTCATCTCCCGTAGTGATGCATTTGAGCTTGTCCTGATAGTCTGAAAGCATTGTTTCACACACATCAACGCGACGACTTTTTTCCAAGAAATTGAGCGTTTTCGGTACCAAACGAGATTTGACTTTTCGTAGGCCCAAATGGTCTTTCAAAATGGTTTTCACAGATCTTTCTGATATTCCGATCATATCAGTAAGGTGTTTAACAGTCAACCGACGATTTTTGAGCACTAACTCCTTCACTTTATTGACGTGTTGGTCATCTGTTGACGTCGATGGTCGTCCGGAGCGCTCCAAGTCATCAACACGTTCTCGACCCTCTTTAAAGTCTTTGTACCACTTATAAACATTTTTCTGCGACATGGTCGAATCACCAAATGCCTTCTGCAACATGCGAAACGTTTCCGCAGCCGAAATTTCATTCCGCAAACAAAATTTGATGGCACTTCTCTGCTCAATCAAATCAGACATTGTAAAAATCGAAAAATCCACTCTTGGTCGTTTGGTAAACACAAGCGCAAATATATTACTGATAATGACATTCACATGAAAGTTGGCCCAGATGTTATGAACAGTGCTGCCAACTCATGAAAAAAATAACTAGAGCGAAATTTTAATCCTGCGAAGTTTTGGCAAATAAATTCACCTTACTTTTTGCCCACAGTAAGGTTCATATTCTTCCTCTTCCGGATCTCTTAAGATTCATCAATGAATACAAGAGATTTGTGGAAGAGTGACCTCAAACTAATTTTTCCGTCTTACCACCCACATTTTATTTTTCTATTCTTTCTACAGAAATCTATCCGGGTGTAGTACAATGGTCTCCTGACTGAGTGCTTGAACTTCTCCAACCTCAAACAAATATAAGGTAATCTAATCTATCATCCTAAGTACAGTAAAATTCAATATTGCGCGCAGTCTTTATAGCCTGAGATTTTTCATTAGTTTTTCCATAAAACTATTATCCCAATAACCGGAATCTTTGATAACGTATGCAAATACTATGTTTCACACCATTTTGGTAAAAAAATATCTCAAAAGAAACAAAAAATAAAAAAAGATCTTAAGCCAGCAAGAAAAATGAAAACCCGGAAACAAAAAATTCCCTGGTTTTTGGATAATGCTGCGTTATAATGCATTTAAAAGAAGTAAATCTATGTAGCACAACACAAAGACTGATACAATGCCAACCTTGAAACCCAACAAAGAATCTCTCTTGCCAACAAGTGCTTCTTTGGACTAAGTAGGCAACTGAGTAGTAAAGTCATCTCTCGACGAACAAGACTAAAACTCTACGAGGCTATCATCATGCTCGTCCTAACGTATGGCGCAGGAACTTCGTCAATGACAATATCCGGCCCAATGGCGTCACTTCGAGTGTTTGAGAGAAAGATCCAGCGGAAGAGTTTTGAACTATTGCACGTTGGCAACGACGAATATCGCAGATGATGGAACGATGAGCTGTATGAGTTTTACGACGACATAGACATAGCGCAGCGAATAAAGATCCAGCGGCTACGTTGGCTGGGCCATGTCGTCCGAATGAATACAAACGCTCCGGCTGTGAAAATATTTGATGCGGTACTAACTGGTGATAGCAGAGGAGGAGAAAAGTCTTCTCTACGTTGGAAAGATCAGGTGGAGAAGGACTTGGCTTCACTTGGTGGGTCCAACTGACGCCGGTTAGCACGAGAAAGAAAAGAAACTTGGCCAAAATCGCGTAAGCGGGACAGAATGCAATTTTACGGAACAAAAGTTGTGGTGGTTCAGTTAGTCCTTACGCCAGAGAGCAGCACCGGCATCCAAAGACTTGGCAGAAATTATATTTTCGTAGGTGAGGCACCTCTTAAGAATGTATAAAGAATGTTTCGAAATTATATTTTCGAAGCACCTTAGTGTCATTCTTAAAAATACACTGACATTGTCTCGCTATCTTTTGTTACTTCAACATTTTTGCTCAGTCACAAGCCTAATGAGTACCAACCAACAAGTGGTAGCCCCCTCTACCAGAAAAGTAGCGGAAATAGTAGTAAAAAATATTGACAAGAAATTGCTGAATATGGAAAATTGAGACTCCAAAATCATGTTAAAAAAATCATATAAAATTCGATGATAAAACCGTGCACACAATGATGCACAAAATAATAGAAAAAGATGAAAGGGGAAACGCAATAAAAATAACCTAATGAATAAATTTATCAGTAGGCGAGCGCACTCTTCTTAGTTTAGGTGTGTGCATGAGTATTTCTCGCTATTTAGCACTTAATTATTATTGTTCGAAAAATGATAAAAAAGTCAGACTTGAATAAACTAGATGCATATAAAGTGCAGCAGCAAGGCCTTGAGAGAACGTAGATCAAGGTCAGGCCGGTATGCATTTGAATTGATTAATAAATAAATTATCTTCATGAGAGTTGTTAGCCCATTTCAATCAGCGACTTGAACAAGGTGCTCTTAAGTGCCACTTGGATAATTTAAAGAGGGAAAGTAATGAAAATATTACAATAAATCAAACAAATAATATAATATATATACCGGCTGTGTCAGAAAAAAGACACCGCGATTATTCATAAAGTATAAAAGATATATATTTAAAATTTTTTTGCATGAAAGTATGTACAAAACTACAAACAATTACGCAATAAGCCGTGTCGAGTATAGCCTGGCATCTTCTCGGCATGCTTTAAACCAACTTTTCTGCGTAGCTCGTCGACAAAGAGGACCAAATTTTGCGAACTTGACTGTGAGGCCATTTCTGACGATTTTGATTTTTTGCGGCGAATATCGCAAGCGATGGAACGATGAGCTGTATGAGCCTTACGACGACATAGACACAGCGCAGCGAATAAAGATCCAGGGGCTACGTTGGCTGGGTCATGTCGTCCGAATGAATACAAACGCTCCGGCTTTGAAAGTATTCGATGCGGTACCAGCTGGTGGTAGCAGAGGAAGAGGAAGACTTCCTCTGTGTTGGAAAGATCAGGTGGAGAAGGACTTGGCTTCCATTTGTGTGTCCAATTGGCACTGGTTAGCACGAGAAAGCAACGATTGCGCGCTTGGTTAAACTCGGCCAAAATCGCGTAAGTGGTTATCGCTCCAATTAAGAAGAAGAAGATGTCTATGTCGCCGTAAAGTTCATACAGCTCATTTTTTCATCGCCTACGATACTAGTCGTCGGCAACGTGCAAAGATCCAAAAATCTTGCGCAGTATCTTTCTCTCAAACACTCCACGTGATGCTTCATCGGATATTGTCATCGTCGAAGCTTCTGCACCATACGTTAGTACAGGCATGATGAGAGCCCCGTAGAGTGTTAGTTTTGTTCACCGAGAGAGGACTTTAGTACTCAGTTGCCTACTTAGTCCAAAGTAGCACTTGTTGGCAAGAAATATTATCCGTTGGATTTCTGTACCTTATCCATGCATATCTACTCCCAAAGAATTCGTTTTCCATATACATATACCCAAAAAGGGTGTACGCGCCAATTATAGTACACCCTTTTTGGGTGTTTGGCCGAGCTCATCTTCCTATTTGTGACGTGCGTCTTGATGTTGTTCCACAAATGGAGGGACCTACAGTAAAGCAAATATTTTTTATGAGGAGCTTTTTCCTGGCAGAAGCTTAGCATTGGGCGCTGAAGGGCGACCGCTACTGTAAAAATCATTTTCTTCATTTTGGTCTTTCACCGAGATTCGAACCTAGGTTATCTATGAATTCTGAATGGTAGTCACACACCAACCTACTCGGCTACGGTGGCTTTTCTATAGCTTGCATAAAAAAAATTATTTAGTGCATCATAAATGGCATCCACAACTGTTTTGACTAGCTTTCTTTAGCCGCGTTATCGCTATTCTCACCTCGTTATGGTCGCGTAGCGGAACGACAGTTCCGTCGTAAACGATTGAGGTGTCATGGTCTTCACATTCTGTGCGATATGCACAGTTATCACTATTTAACAGATTCGAGAAGTGTTCCCTCCATAATTTAAGCACACTCTGGATGTCAGTCTCTCGATCACCGTTGTTTTCCTCAAAAGAAAACAAAAAGACCCCGGTCTTGAAACCTTTTGTAAGCTACCGAATTTTCTGGTAGAATTTTCGGGCGTTGTTTCTATTGGCCAGCATTTCAAGCTCCTAGCACGCACGTATTTTGGTCTCTCATTTTTTCTTTTCTTCTTCCGATAATACGTCTCTCTTCCATTTTAGCTCCCGGTAACGATCTCACATAACTTGCGTTGCGTCCGATCGCAGCATGGCTCTATAGGCAGCATCCTTTCTTTGCGCTCCACCATGACATTCCTCGTCGTACCAATTGTTTTTTCGGACTCGCCGAAATCCGATTTCTTTTTCGGTGGTGGTACGTAAAAAACGAGAAAGGCTGATCCATTGCTCGTGCATGCCGGATTGTTGGGCAGTGCCCTCTGACCAACCAGCCAACTAACTTTCTGAGAGAGTCAAGTGGCGAATCTTTTGGTTGTCTGTTGCAATTGCAGCTTCTAACGCCAAATATTCTTTACACAGTTGAGTCGATGTTGGGCCCTCGGATCCGACGTCCATTTAAAACACCAAAAGCATGTCTTCCATCCATCACAAAATGATCGATCTGGTTCTGTGTTTTTCCATCAGGCGACTGCCACGTAGCTTAGTGAATCTTCTTATGTTGGAATCTGGTGCTGCAGACTACCATGTTTCGAGCCCCGGCAAAGTCGATCAGCCTCTGTCCGCTACCGGAACAAAAATTCAATCCTTGCCCACCCTAGCATTGAAGTCGCCAAGCACGTTTTTTATGTCGTGGCGTGGACATAATAAAAAAAAAGCTGCTTTAGTAATCACCTATTCAGACGTGGTATGTTGTGATAGAACGATCAATTAAGGGGTTACGCCACTCTAGCTACTGTAAGCAGTTTTTTAAGGATTTTTTTTGCATTGAAAGAAAGGTGCTAGGAAAAAACTTTTTAAGTATATTATTAAGCATGTATTTAAGTGTAATTACAAATATTTTTATTGAAAAATATTACAAAATGGCGCCTTTGGAGTGAATCTCTGAACGCGCCCTGCGAAAAAGGCACTTCACGGCACGCAGTACAACTGACGTAAATGTCCACCTAAACCAAATTAAAAAAATTCTTCTCAATCGACGTGAGTATAGCTGTAGAAATACGTACGGGATTTTAGAAATATTGAAATTTGTGTATTTTGCAGATGTTTGAAGTCAAAAGTAGAATTTTTCATCTAAAATGGAACCGTTAATTGCTTATAAAAATTTTTCTAATTAATTAATAAAAAAATCCGTACGTATTTCAGTGCGGAATAATGTTCTAAAGATCCTTGTACAATTACAAGTGAAAATATTAAAAATTGTTTGTGTTATGCTGCGTGCAGTTTTGAAAAATCACGTTTTGAGATAAACACGGTTTAAATTTGAAATAGTCGTGTCAGAGACGTCAGAGGCGCTCGCGCAAAAGTGCGAAATATTAGAGATAAACATTTTTTTCACGCATAGGACTTTTTGTTTTATATTCTAAAGAGTTTAAAGCATCTTTTAAGCAAAAAAAAAAAAAATTTCGATATTTTGAAAATCCTAGAGTGGCCTAACCCCTTAACCCACTTATTCGGAATTCTGAGAGAACGTAGGTTCGAATCTCGGTGAAAAACCAAAATGAAGAAACAGTTTTTTTTAATAGCGGTCGCCCCTCGGCAGTCAATGGCAAACCTCCCAGTGTATTTCTGCCATGAGAAAGCTCCTACTTCCGCTTGGAATCGGCTTGAAGCTGTAGATCTCTCCACTTGTGGAACAACATCAAGACGCACGCCATAAATAGGAGGAGCTCGGCCAAACACCTAAAAAGGGTGCCCGCGCTAACTACATAATATACATATATACATATAGGGTTGCCCATATTCAACGGACCCATCTGGCAACCCTGTATCTTTTGACAGAGACGTCAGATCGCTTAATGACATACCGCGTTGGAAGCGTCAGTCGAAGCAGATTTTTACCATGGAACAGTACACGCCACGCGAGCGCTCCCAAATTGTTGAAATTTACATTCAACAAAAGAAGTCAAAAATCATCAATATCCGATGAGGCTTATTTCTTATTGAATGATGGATGGTAAACAAGCAAAATTGCCGTATTTACGCCACTGAAAATCCTCACGAAATTCAAGAGGTACCTCTTTATGACGAAAAAGTCACTGTTTGGTGCGGCGCTAGTGCGAAAACGATTATTGGGCCGTTTTTCTTCGAAAATGAAGATGGTCAAGCTGTTACCGTCAATCAGGAGCATTATCGCGATATGATAACCACTTTTGTGATGCCAATTATTCCCCGAAAGCGTATGAGGCAGTTCTGGTTTCAACAAGACGGCGCTCCCCCACACACAGCTCGCACCACAATCGATTTTTTGAAGAAATTGTTTCCTCGTCGTTTGATGACGAAAAATGGCGATTTTGACTGGCCACCGCGTTCGCCCGATTTAACGCCACCTGACTTCTTCTTGTGGGGATATTTTAAATCAAAGGTTTATATTAATAAGCCAAAGACCATAGAAGAGCTCAAGAACAACATCCGTGAGGAAATAGCCGCTATTCCAGCCAAAATGTTAGCTAAAACTATGGAAAATGCTGCAAAACGGGCACAATACGCCGTACAGGCTCAAGGCGGCCATTTGAGAGATATCATATTCAAAAAGAGATGTCAACAAATCTACTTGAACCAAATAAAATGATTATTATCGTCAACATCAAAAAAATTGTGTTTTTCTTTGATTTAAAAAAAAACACATGGGTCCGTCGAATGTGGGCAACCCAGTATATACATATATTAAAGATAAGCCAAAAACTGTTAAAGTTTAGTCGCCGCCGTAACAAAAAAAAAAAAAAACTAAATAACGCCTAATTATACAACTTTAAAATCGATTTCCTACAAATTGCCACATCTCATCTTTAATGTCACACAAAAAACAAAAACGGTTGACTTGTTTTACTTAACTCTTTTATTTTTAAATTTTTGCACAAAAACAAAATATACAAAGCATAGATACATAAATAATACAATATATTCGCATCTATGCATATTAGGTTTGCCAAGGAAATGGTCAAAAGCTTGCAAAAATAGACACAAGTGGAATAAAGCGGAAAAAAATAAAAGCGTTAATATAATCGAAGACGCAGAATAGTTAAAAACACAAATACATGCACAATGTAACCCAAAATAACTATGCAAATATAATTATGCTTTTGTTTGCTTGACAAAGTTTGCAAATTTCAAGTTAAGCAAATTTTCGTAAGAGTGAAAAACTAAGAGAATCGCGAGGCGCAAATACAACGCATAAACGCATTCGCCACATTTGTTTTCTTACTATTGAAAATAATTATTGAAATTACTTTGTTTAAACCGAGAAGATGTCTGGAATCGCGCCAAAGGATTAACATTTTTTTAGAATCAAATTCTGTTTTTATTCTTAGACAATTTTAAATATTTTTTCACAGTGAAAATTATTACGAAACTGATGACGCCTTAGACTAATCTAAGGCAAATTAGCGCAATTAATTTTATTTTTATTTTTTTACTTCAAAGATATGTAATAAATACATACAAAGTGAACGATATGAAGTGTTACCTATTCAAAACACCATAACTTTTTTGTGTGAAATTAGTTTTTATTGATTTCAAAGACAAAATTTTTCAAACATGACTACAATTTTAACATATATTCACTTTAGCTCGATATGACCACCTTTTGCCTTGACTATAGCCTTCAAAGGGTCAAAAAATGAGTTGCATGCTGCACGAATGTAATCTTGAGGTATTTTGGCCCATTCTCGTATAATCGCTTTTTTCAGCGCATCCGTACTGGCATATTTTTCAGTCCTCACCTTGCTCTCCAAAATGGACCAGATGGAATAGTCCATCGGATTTGCGTCTGGCGAATTCGAAAGCCATTGTGTGGACGAAATGAAGTGTGGAACATGATTTTTTAACCATTCTTGGCTCACACGAGCTTTATGAGACGGTGCCGAGTCCTGTTGGAACGTCCATGGTCTACGCCCGAAATGTTTGCATGTCCACGGCCCTAAAGCAGCTTCTAAAACATTTTCCCGATAATAAGTCGCATCCGCTTTGACACCAGGCTCGATAAAAACGATTGGAGAGCGTCCATCAGCGGTCACTGCCGCCCAAACCATTACTTGCGATGGGAAATTGCTTCGAGTGGCCTACGTAGGCTCAAATTCTCGTATGAGCGTTCGGTCAAGTAAACACGATCGTTTTAAGTGTTTATGAATGGCTCAATTGGGAAACTTTTTTCATCAGAAAACACAATGTTAGGAAATTCGCCACGTTCGTGCAAGCGCAACAGCTTCTTTGCTCTTTCGCACCGAACTTTTTTTTGCTGGGGTGAAAGATCGTGCGCTTTTTGGAACTTGTAAGCCTTGACCTTGAGCTCATTTTTCAATATGCGTCGAATGCTGTCTTGCGATATTTTCAGTTCTTTGGCCATTTTTCTTCCACTTCTTGCGGATTTCGTTCAAGTCGAGCCTTCACTTTCCCAACCATTTCTGGCGTTGTTGCGGTTTTTTTTTGGTCCACCTTCATAGCGTTTTGCAATGCTACCAGTATCATTGTAACGTTTTATAGTGCGATGCACAAACATTTCATTCATTTTGAGGTGACTGAGCTCACGAACAATGGCTGGTTGTGATTTTCCAGCCAAATCACACTATTACATTTGAATTTCATCACAGAAAAAAAAAATCTACAAAACTGAGACGCAAACGCTTTTGATGGCTTATAAACAATATATTGAACTGTCATTAGAACAATTTTGACGTTGAGTTCATGAGCTGTTTTACAGATACAAGCAGTGTGAAGTTGGTAACACTTCGTATCGTTTACCCTGTAGATCAGAAAATTCAGATGCATCGCGTTGAATGAGGTCTAGAAGCGAGTATGATTTCGAATAAATAAAATTAAAGTGAACACTGAAAGAAAATTTCGTATCCAATAAAAGTCCAAGATACTTCAACTCTGTTACACTTTGTGGGGCATTATGAGAAATGGTGCAGGTGTTTAAAACTGACGTATCGAAAATATTAAATGAAAACAGACGCGACCTCACGCACCATCGATGAAGACTTTTCAGTTGAAGTTGGAGCTTCTGAGCATCAATTTAGTCCTTAACGGATGAGAAAATTTGTAAACCATTCGTGCAGAGCAAGAAATTCGAAAAGGAAAAGCATTTGCTTGAGTCATTGATAAAAATGTCTAAAAGAAGAGGCTCTAAGCTGTTCCCTTGGGGGATACCTGAATAAGGAACAAAGTGGTTCAATAAAATTCCATTGATTTTTACCTAACCGTCTGTCCGCCAAATATGACTTAAGTCATTGCAGAAAGTTGGAGTGCAAACCCAAGTAAGCTAACTTGTTTACTAGAATATCGAGCGATACTTTGTAAAATGCCTTAGAGAAGTGAGTATAAATGCAATCAACTTGGAGTCCTTTGAAGAACGATGACATACAGAATGCGCTAAAAACAGGAAGATTAGTAGCTGTAGAGCGGCCAGTTACAAAACGATGATGATTTGAATTAATTAAAGACTAAATTTTGTTATTTAGAATGTATTCAAACAGCTTGGAGATCGTTGATAGCTAGGAAATCAGCCCATAATTCTGACCATCATTTTTCTTTCCGCCTTGAAATGATCTACTTTTTAAAAGCGGAAAGAAAAATTATGATATGAATTATAGGCTGATTTCCAATTTGTTAAAAATAGTCTGAAGAAGAAATGCCAAGGCTGGACAATTCTTAAGCAAAATAGCTGAAAGCGGCCGCCGAATGCGATGGTGCGTGCCTACCATTCGAAACTCGCAATGCGTAGGTTTGAATCTCCATGAAACACCAATTAGAAGAAATTTTTGTGATAGCGGTCGCCACTCGGCAGGCAATGACAAACCTCCGAGTGTTTTTCTGCCATGAAAAAGCTCCTCATAAAAAATAGCTGCTGTTCGGAATCGGCTTAAAACTATAGGTCTCTCCATTTGTGGAACAACAATAAGACGCATGCCAGAAATAGGAGAAGGAGCGCGGCCAAACACTCAGAAACGGGCGTAACCGCCAATTACATACATACCTATATGTATATAAAAAGCTAAAAGCCTGTCAGCATCTTTGTGTGATGGAGGCTTGAGTGAAAGCATCTCCTTGAAAATGTCATCAGATGAGATGCCCAAATTTGGAAATGAAGATATCTCGGATGAAACGTCAAGGGATGGCTCCTGAGAGTCGAGGCATAATTTCACATAAAAAAGCTGCAAATAAATTATCTGCTTTGGCAGGTGTATTGACTAGACTTTTCAACTTTGATAAAATTCCAAAACGACTTTGAAGTAGCTTTGATGTTCCACTTAGTGTTAAGAATACAATTTCGAGGCCGATTCTTGGAAGACCCCGCAACACCAGTTGTTACGGATTAAAGCAAGTTTATTCTGATAGCAAAGGTCAGGCTAAAAACTACTAAATCAATAATTTTATGCAACATCTTCAGCTGTGAATAAATAATTTGCCTACTTAGCTGTGCGAGTTGATCTGTTTATTCAAGTGTTAACATTGCAAATAGAAAAATATTTTAATACTAACTTTACTTACAAACGAAAATAAACCAGTAATTACCCGGATCGGAAAATGAAAACAGATTCCCATTACATTTAAATGCTAAATGTTTAATTAAACTTAATTATGATGCAGGCAGTGTAAACTTGTTTGCCCATCAATTAAACGGTACAGTGAAACATGTAAAGTTGGCAGACATTAATTGTCAGTACCTAATCACATGTACTCGATGGTTAAGTAGTTAAACATTACTTAATCAATACCTTATCTATGTCACTACACACATACAAATAATGATGGGGTCTTGTGAAGTTCTGCCTCAAAGCTAGAAAGCCATGAGTGCACTAAGTAGCCTTGAGGCCATTCAAATACATATAATAATAAAATTGAATTGAATTGCATTGAGGCAGAATTTAAAATCAAACGTCATAGAGTGGATTGCAGTGTGCTTTTTTTTTAATTAAATGTTCGAAGCCAGCCTTTATAGTACATAGCAAGCGATTTCCCCGTCATTTTCATATAAATTATTTACTGAGATTATCAGTTAAAAATTATTACTCTTCCATTTTATTACAAAATACTTTTACCGTTTTGATTTTATGATTTTTAATATAAACTTATAGTTGAAAACATATTTTATTTATTTATTCTTTCATTGCATCAATTATATATTATATATTTATATTTGGCGCTTATACCCTTTTTGGGTGTTTGGCCGAGCTCCTCCTCCTATTTGAGGCGTGCGCCTTGATTTTGTTCCTCAAATGGAGGGACCTACAGTTTCAAGCCGACCCCGAATGCCTGATATTTTTTACGAGGAGCTTTTTCTTGGCAGAAATACACTCGGAGGTTTGCCATTGCCTGCCGTGGGGCGACCGCTATTAGAAAAATGTTTTTCTTAATTTTGGCGTTTCACCGAGATCATGCATCAATTGCTAGTATATTAATTGCAGCAGCATGTACAAGGTGAAGTCCAAAACAAACAAGAACAAACATGGCGCTATCTTTTTAATGAGTTCGTGCGTTGGAAGTTACATCCTTAGCTGACTTCCAGTGAAAGCTTGGTGCCATTCAGTTCAGTGGAAGCGAAGTTATTGCGTCTAAAGAGTTAGTATGTTTACGTCATCGGTACAAAAATGAGTTTCGAACGAAGAGCTAATATCAAATTTTGTTTTAAAATCGGTAAAAGGTTAGCCGAAACATTTGTGTGGCTGAAAAAAGTTTATGGCGATGATTGTCTATTTCGTGCCAGAGTTCAAGAGTGGTTTACGTTTCAGAGATGGTTGTGAGGACATAAATGGCAATGAACATACGGGCCTCCCAAAATCAGTAATCACCAAAAACTCCATGGAAATTCTTCGTAAATTTGTCAAAAATGAGCCGAAATCATAGTTGAAATTCGTGGAATCCGAGTTGAAGACCTCGAAAGCATCGACTTATCTTATTTTAACTGATTAACTGATCATTTGGGTTTACGAAAGGTCTGTGCACGTTTCATTCCGCACAAGTTAATTGAGGACCAAAAATTGCTCAGAGGTCAACATTCGAAAGACCTCATTAAAAAGGCGAGAAAAAACGAGAACTTCCTTTACAACATTGTAAGTGGTAATGAAAAGTGGTGTTTCCAACATGAACCTGAAACTAAGCGTCAAAGTGCCGAATGGAAGGCCCCAAAAACTCGCGTTTGGAGAAGTCAAAAATCAAGTCGATGCTAACTTGTTTTTACGATTCCAAGGGAATTGTCCATTAGGAGTTCGTGACAATGGACCAAACCGTCAATGCAATTTACTATCTTGGAATTTTGAAGCGTTAGTTGCATCGCACTCGTCGAATTCGCCCTGAAACCGCAAAAGTAAGCTGGCGCTTATTGCGGATAATGCACCACCTCATAGATCCACTCTTGTGACAGATTTTTTTACTAGAAATCGCATTTTAACCATCCATCACTCACCGTATTCGCCTGATATGGCTCTCTGTGACTCCTACCTGTTCAGAAAATTGCATCAGACGTTTATAAATCAACAACATTAAGAGGCAACATCAATGATTTGCCTTTTTCAAGACACATTACACTCGAAACACCACCTTTCATTTCGTACTTTTCCTATCATTGCCCTATTCTCAACAGAGAAATGGTTCATTACCATGCACACAGGAAGAAGGCATATGCAAATACAAATATGTGAATTCATATACATATGCGCATATACATACATATATATGCACACTCAAGTAGGAGAGAGCCAGTTGTTGAACATTGCTGAACGCGGGGGCCGATTGTGCCTCTTTGTCGTTCGCTCCGCGCTCTCTCTTTTGTAGTTCAAGTAAGGTAACTCCGCATGAGCAAGATAGCGCCGCATTTTTTGGTGCGTGCAGCCGGCTACATCGAATTATAAGACGTTATCACGTCAATAAACTCGAAGTTATCACAACAAAGCTCCTGTCGTTTCTATTTTAGCTCAGTCTTCTTTATTTTGGACTTCACCTTGTAAATATAGCAACCAGTAATAATACTTTCATTTTATTATGGATTTTTTCTCGTTTGTGCGAAATTTTCATTATTTGTTATTATAATTGATCGGCTAGCGAACTCAGTTGCACTTTTTACTTAAAAGTGGTGATAATATGAAAACATGGAAATAAAAAGAAAATTAAATTGTGGAAATATAAAAATAGTTTTCGAAATATTAGCAAAGCTATTGGGAGAAGAAGAAAAGAGCATACCAATATAAATATGTATGTATGTAGATACATATGTACATATTTACATATTACATATTTTAGTCTGTTTTTGTTTACAATGGAAAATTTTATGACAACTAAAAATCGGTGCTTCAAACTGTGTATAAAATTCACAAAGATTTATATGGAAGACGAGAACTTATATTTATATATTGAATGGGGAAATAGGTTCATAGTGCTTTAATATTTTCTTTTATTTCCCAACGATTTTTTTGCTGCTTTGATAGAACTGTTTATGCTCTACAAAATTACGTTAATTGTGTTTTTGAGTTATTTAATTTTTTATTAGTTTTGAGGTTTAGAAATGTAATACCCAGGAGGCAAAAATCAACATTTTCGACAACGGCTCTTCTTTGCTTTTCATCGAGGTCAAAAAGCTGTCGAAGCAGCCCGGAACAGTTGAGACGTGTAAGGAGAAGGTATCATAGACGAGTCTACAGCACAGAAATGGTTTGTAAAGCTCAAAAATTGCGACACGTCCCGCAGCGGAACGCCTTCTGAATTCAGTGAAGAATGCCTGAAATCACTTTTGAAGGAGAGTGATCTTCTAACCTGACGTTAATTTACGGAAAATATGAACTGCGATCATTAAACGATTCTCAATTATCTTCATCAATGGGGTTTACCGAAAAATTGGTAGTCTGGGGGACTGGGTGCCTCACGAGTTCAACGAAAAAAACAAAGAAAGTCGCCTTCAAATTACTTCTCAGGAAATAGTGCCCATACATAAATATGAATCAAAGAAATGAGTGGATGGCTCTAGGAGATATGTCAAAGCCGAGAGTTAAGCCGGATCTTCATCCAAAGAGAGCCATGATATGTGTTCTGGTGGGACTGGGAGAGCATTGTGCAGTGGGAAATGCTCGAAAAGAATTCCACGGTCAACAAGGAGCTCTACATTGCCCGGCTACACCGCGTGAATGAGACTATTCAACTGAAAGGACCTGATCGACATAGTCAAACCATACTCCTTCACATAAGGTTAGGCTCCATGTTGCGCAAGCCGTCAAAACCGCACTTCAAGAGCTCAAATGGGAGGTCCTTCAGCATCCGTCGTATTATCTGGACCTTGCACCGACCGATTACCAATTTTTCAACCATATGAAGGGCGTTACCCTCGATAACAAGGATGGCTCGACAACTTCTTTGTCACCTGACCAGACGATTTTTGACGGAGGTTGTAAGCAGCAACGGCGAGTAGGTATATAATTGATTAACTTTTTGATATAATTATTGTTTTTTGTTTAAATAAAAGTCTTTGGTTAAAATGCTAAAAATTTATTCCTCAACCTAATATAATATAAATAATTAAATACAAATAACAACACTCTGAATATAAATATTTATTCAATTATTTGAAATCAATAGAAGCACAGATTTTATTTATTAATTTTATATTTTTCGTCGCTGGTTAATAATTAAGCGAGCTGAAATTTGTTAAAAAGGAAACTTAAATCTAAAATCTGAAAAATGAAAAATGAGCTCAAAAATACTCTGCAATTAACCACTATGTTTCCGAGCTGTACTATACTGGTATCTGAGCCTACCATCAACTATTGCGACAAACGAAGCGTGACGTGCACAACAAAAAAAAAAAATAAATAAAAATTAAATATCTGAAGCCGCAGTACTTGTTCATATATGTACTAAATATTAATGTCTGTATGTGATAAATCAATATTAAAACAACAAAATGAAATATATACACACAATCTTTCATATTTTTCCAGACAACAAAGTAAAAGATATATCAGAATAACAAACAAAGAGGCAAGCGTACAATCGACCAAAGATAGCTGCAGCTGAAAATCAATAACTCAATGGCTAATTATCAAACTGCCCGCTGGTAAAACAAAGTGTGGCACGAAACCTGCTGGAGCAGTGTGCAGCAACATGCCGCGCAATTGTACTTTCTGTAGCTGCTCTATGCAAGCAGGCCATTGCAGCGTTAACTGGTTCTATGCGATGGATCGGCGCTTGGAATTTCGACGTTCAAGCGCGTCAAATCACTGATTTCAACAGGCAAACGAATCGATTGGGTCAATAGATCGATTGGTTTAGTAGTAAAAGGCGCTAGATGCAGGAATTTGGGAATGCAAAAACACTCGGGGCTACCACACATCAAATGGAGTTCCATACACAAATTAGGGAAATAAATGAATGCAATGCGCATTTTTATAATATTTTAGTCGATTTCTTCTATGTAAATGATGATATAAATGTTTGTAGGTATGCCATTCTCTGATTTATTTCTATATGCAATTTCTTTTTTTTTCATCCTTAGGAAATAGGTATCTTGTATGTATCGGGTGTCTTTAAGAGCTTGCGAACTTGAAATGATAATACGAAGCAGAAATATTGTTCTTATTTTTATTATATTAGGTGCGCAACTAAGTTCTCGCTGTTTTTTTGATGAAAATACAACTTTATTCTGAAAAAATGGTTACAAGTGAATCATTGAAAGTATTGCCCATCGCTGGCTACTACTTTTTTCCATCTTTCTGGTAGATCTCGTATACCGTCGCGGTAAAAATGTTCATCTTTTGAGGCTATCCATGGACCAAGCCATTTTTTGATGTCTTCATATGAAAGGAACTGCTGCTCAGCTAGACCATGTGCCACCGTTCGGAACAGGTGATAATCGGACGGCGCAATATCTGGAGACAATGGCGGGTGGGGTAGGATTTCCCATTTCAGTGTTTCCAGGTAGGTTTTAACGGGTTTGGCAACGTGAGGCCGAGCATTGTCATGCTGTAGAATCACTTTTTCATGCCTCTTCGCGTATTGCGCCCGCTTCTCGCGCAGTGCTCGGCTCAATCGTATCAATTGAAGTCGATGCCGATCCCCAGTGATGGTTTCGCTTGGTTTTAACTGTTCATAATAAATAACACCAACTTGGTCCCACCAAATACATAGCATAACCTTCGCAGCGTAAATATTCGGCCGAGGCGACGACGTAGAAGCATGACCGGGCAGTCCCCATGTCTTTCTTTTCTTCGGATTGCTGTAATGAATCCATTTTTCATCACCCGTCACGATGCGATGAAGAAAACCCTTCCTTTTTTACCGCTGGAGCAGTTGTTCACAGGCGAAAAAACGTTCAACATCCCTTGGTTTTAACTCATAAGGAACCCAAGTCCCCTGTTTCTGGATCATTTCCAAAGCATGCAATCGCTTGGAAATGGATTGACGGGTAGCTCCTTATACTCAAGCAAGCTCTTCTTGCGTTTGGCATGGAACCTCATTGAGCAATGCCTCCAATTTAGCGTCTTCGAAGGTTTTTGGCCTTCCATCACGCGGACGGTCGTCAAATTAAAATCACCGTCTTTGAAGCGACGGAACCAATCTCGGCACGTTGTTTCACTTAAAGCAGCATCTCCATAAACCTTTTGTAGCTTTCGATCCGCTTCGACCGCCATTTGTTTGCCATATGTCTAAGCTTGGTTTATGACGTTTAGGTTATGTTAGAATCGACTAGCTCACACTGCTGGCGGCATCTATTGACAAACTTAGTTGCGCACCTATTAATTTATGATATGACCAATGAATATGATATGCCGGATATGTCAGCCGCGACTACGGGTTAGATGGTCCATTCGGTCAGTCCAGTTTTTGACTTCTGCTTCCTCTTGACTGGCGCAATCACTGCTTATGCGATTTTGACCGAGTTTAACAAAGCGCGCCAGTCGTTTCTTTTCCGTGCTAACCGCCGCCAGATGGAGACCCCAAATGAAGTCAAGTCCTCCTCCACCTGATCTCCCCAACGCAGAGGAGGCCATCCTTTTACTCTCATACCACCAACTGGTATCGCATCGAATACTTTCCGAGCGTTTGTATCCATTCTACTTCCAATAAATGTGGCCATAAGGCGCCAGTGGTGGCTTGAGAATTGCAAAAAATTGATTATTAAGCGCGCTGTATGGCAAGTTACGTCGTGTTGTTGGAACCAAATGGCGTCTATGTTTAGCTGATTAAGTTTTGGAAATAAAAATTCAGTAAGCATGCTCCTTTCTCCTTTCTAACGACAGCTCCTTTCTCATTTCGAAATACATAAGAACCGATGATCCCATCTGTGATCTATGAACTTAGCGAGCTGACTTATTGGGTTTGATAATAAGTTTTCATCCTTTCTTAGCCGAAGTTACGAATTATTGAAACAATTAAATAATGCACGATATTATGTGACGTATGTGCCATTGAAAGCTACAACTTCACTAATGTTTGGGGAATACGGCGGGTGGGGCAAGATTTCACAATTCAGTTCCTCTTTCTGGACCGATTTAGCAAAGTGTGACCGGGCGTTGTCATGCAGCAAAAACAGTTTGTCATGTCTACAGTTTCATTCTAGCCGCTTTTCTTTGAGAGCTCGATTCAAACGTATTAGCTGCAGTCGATAAAGATCGCAAATGACGGTTGCAGATGGTTTAAGGATTTCAGAATAGATGACACCCTTCTGATCCCACCATAACCTTTGAAGCATGAATATTTTTTTCGTTGTCGAGGGTCCTGGTTCACCTGGCTCCAACATTTTCGATGCTTAAGGTTATCATAATACATCCATTTTTCATCGCCAGTGACGATGCAGAAAACCTTTCCTTTTCTACCGTTCAAGAAGCATCTCATACGTCACCAAACATCTCTCGATATCCTTCTCCTTCAATTGATGTGGCACCCAATAACCTGCTCTCTGCCATTCCCATCGCGTGCAAATGTTTACTGACGATTGATCTGTCAACATTCAACTCTTTAGACAAATCATCAAGGGTTCGCCATGCGCCTTCATCCAATAATTGTTTTAGTTGAGTATCTTCGAATTTTTTCGATGCCCTTTCGCGATTTTTATCACTCAAATTTTGCCACTTTGGAAGCATCGAAGCCACTCTTTAAAAGTGGTATTTGATGGAGCGTGATTACCGCAAATATTGATCAATATACGACACGTTTGGCTAGGTACATCTGGCTGGTCTGAAGAGGACTCATATAGACCACAAGAGTTCGTTGTGTGACCAATGTGGTTGGAGTCGTGTTAAACATATGTAGCTCGACAGCCTTGGTAATAAACAGTTTCAACTTTTGTCAGCAATATCCTTAAGAGATGAAAAGGGATGTTGTAAGGAGTTCTGCTTAGAGCATGGCAGTGGCAAAGTAGGTGTTCTAACTTACCCTTTTCTTCTTCGTATAAGTTACATGCGTTGTGCTGGACCAATCCCATTTTAGTTGCGTGATATGGAGTAAGACATTGTCCTGTCTGTACTCCTACAACTATTTTACATTTCTTCCTTAAGAGTGATAGAATAAAGTTGGTTATTTTCATGTTGCAAGTTCGTAGCATTACTTTGGAAATCCTGTTGAAGGTCGAGGCTTCCCATATAGACTGTTCTTCTAGAGTTAGTTCCTCATCTTGTGCCGTCTTCAAAAGTGAGAGTGAGGGATGTATGTTTGACGTACTCATTCCAGGCAAGCGGGCGCCTACATTAGCAAGCTCATCAATTGTCTCATTTCTCTCTATTCGCTTGTGCCCTGGTACATAGTAAATTATGACCTGTCTATCCTCGCAGAGCACGTACATTTTGGACCTACATACAGTGTTGTACGCATTCCAAGCTAGTCATTACAGCCATTATTGCTTGAATAGCAGCTTGATTATCGATGAAGATGTTTGTTGCCAAGAGTAAATTCCAACGCTAATTTACTTGATTTGGTTGCAGTATAAATCTCAACTTCAAATATGCTACAGTGATTTGGAAGCCTGAAAGACTTTTGGAGATCAAACTGCAAGCAGAAGAGAGCCGCTCCTACCCCTTGCGTCATTTTGGATCCATCTGTAAAAAAAATTGTATGTCTGGGAAGCGGATTCTAAACCCTTCTGTCAGCAATTCTGTTCTATAACAAAATCAGGCCTCTTGACAAAGTTTTCTTGTAGAATAACATAGTATGACCTTCCGTTTATGTCCTGTAAGTCGCTGTGATCAAAAAGACTTTGTAAGAAATGTGAAGTCATTCTCAATTTTAGTGCAGATCTTTGACTGAGTTTCTTACCTCTAATTATTATTGAACTAAAATTGGATGAGCTATAAGACTGCATGCTCAGAAGAGTTTTAGAAGTTTTGATTACGTGTGAAAAGTTGGTCATTTGGTTGAATTTTTCTACATTTCGTACCCGTACAAAGTTGGGAATTTTGGTTCGTATTACTTTTGTTATACCTCGAACTGTATTTTTATTGAAAATTTATTAAAATTAAATGCCAAAATTTATTATCAGAAGGAGTGGGCGGGTGTGTAATATTTACACAAGAAGTGAGTTTTGGTTAAAATTCCGTATGCTACACATTTATCGGAAGAGGAGCGCGGATTGGTAGGGACCTTAGAGAAACTGGTACAAAAATTTCCGATATTTTCCGAGCTGCTAAAGTGAATGGACAAAAAATTTCTAATTTTTTTTCAAGTGCCGATAATTATGGCAAAATTTGGGACTGTGGCAGCCAGTTTGACATGGATGAAATTGCAGTTGAGAGAGAAAAGTATACGCCTTACCTGGAGGTCAAGACTCATCGCAACATATCCAGAAGAATTTCGAAATCCCTCCACTGCATTGATAAAACTTGCTGCTTTTGTTATTGATTTTTTGTGTTAATCAGATATAAAAAACTGCCGTAGCCGAATGGTTTGGTGCGTGACTACTATTCGAAGTACGTAGGTTCGAATCTCCGTGCATGAAACACAAAAATGCAGAAAAAGTTTTTTCTTATAGCGGTCGCCTCTCAGCAGGCAATGGCAAACCCCGGAGTGTATTTCTGGCATGAAAAAGATCCTAATATAAAATATCTGCCCTTCCAAGTCGGCTTGAAACTGTAGGTCTCTCCATTTTTGGAACAACACGAAGACGCTCAGCACAAATAAGAGGAGGAGCTCCGTAAAATACCTAACAGAAGTGTAAGCGCCAATTATATATTGTATTATTTTTATTTCTTATTTTTAATTTCATTTTATTTTTTGTTTTTAGATATAAGTAAATAATTGAGTAGATAAAAGCTAAAATATAAAAAAAATAACAAACGGTTCTTTTAAATTACTAAATTTTCTACATGCATTTTTTTTTGTCTTGCTCTTTTTTGTGCCCATCTGTTGCAGCTACTGCCATTACATTTGCCATCAATCATTGCAGCTTGAACAAGCTGCTTGCGGCATTGCCTACAGCAAAGGCAGCTTAAGCATATACAACAACAACAACACTCAGTTTATTAAAAGCGGTAATAAAATTAAATGGACACAATTTTAACTCAAACCACTCGCATGTTGGCCAAAAGCGGGGCAATCAAAATGGCAAATCCAAAGCAAAAAAAAAAAACGCAAAAAGAAACAAAAAACTATCAAAAGCGCAGCACAGTTTTTGCGAGCGCGCTGATACGCACACACGCACACACATACTCAAGTATACGAGTACAAAGTAGTGGCGGGTAGTTGCAGCAAATCGCTTGCGCTTATTTTTTGCAACGACTTGTAAACAAACCTGTTGTTTTTCATTTTGTTTTCGCCATAAAATCTGCGCCGCTGCTGGCTGCTGGTTTCTGCTTTGCTGCTCTGAAAATCCATTCATATTAGCCGGCAAGCTGTGGCTGAGGTTCAGTCTCCAATCGGACGTTGCTCGGTGCACAACTTTTATCTGCCAAAAAAGCAAAGTTACAGTGGAATTTGACGAAAAGAAAATTGTGAAAAAATTTGTAGAAATTGTAGTTTAAAACTACATTGCATACGCGAAAAGAAAAAAAATTAACAAATTTGCAGTTAAAAAACTATTTTGCACTTCAAGCACATTTGTGGAGCTCAGCTTGATTCTAAACAATACAGCAGCCGTCTGTCAAGCAAACGCAGTGTTTAGCCAACGCGTATGTACCCTCCTAACTTTATATGCAAATACTTAGCAACAAATAAGTAAATTACTGCACTCATATTTATAAATTTATTTACGGCCTATTAGCGGTGTTGATTTTGTCGCGCGTCTGCTGTAATTACAGATTGCCAAGTGTCATCACACAAACGCGTATGTGTGACTTTCATGTGTGCATTGGGCAATTAATGCATGCGGCACTAAAAAATGAGCACGTAATAAGAGTGGCGGAACTCTATTTACAATCGAAAAAATAAATATTTGCCATTGTCTTACATAAAAGGTGTAAAAATACAAAATAAAAAAATTCCCTAAAATTACAAAAAAAAAAAACTCGTTTACATTTGTAAAATATTTGCATATTTTGTATTGCCAAAAATCGTTTGAAAAAGTCCAACGAGGTTTCGCGCAAGTGTGAGGCGCAAAATAACAAACTTGTTCATATTTCTTAAACACTTCATTGACGTTTGCGCATGTGAACGTTACACGTAGTAAATTGGGTGCGAGAAGTCAGCTAACGCACAGTTGACATACACCCGCAGATAGACGCTAGAATGACACGGCTTAACCTAATACAATATAATTTTTAATAGATAAATACAAAGGTTGAACAATTTAGAAGTACCGGTTTTGAAATTGAAATAAAACAAAGAAAATAAAGGGTGACTTTTTAAGGGTTATAGGAAAGTTTTTCAAAAAAAACACACGTAAAATTCAGAAAAATTCATGAAATTTTTAGTTAAGTCGATAGTACAGTCCATATAATTTAATGTTTGAAGATTATATCATGCAAATGTGGACCGCGATGGCGCTTCAAATGGTCCATCCGCTTAGTCCAATTTTGGCATACTCTTTCCAATGTTTCGGCCGGTATCTCACATATAAATGCTTTAATGTTGTCTTCCAATGCGTTACTTGAAGCAGGCTTGTCTGAATAGACATGAACTTTAGCATAGCCCCACAAAAAATAATCTAAAGGCGTTATATCGCACGATCTGGGTGGCCAATTGATAGGTCCCAAACGTGAAATAAAATGTTCACCGAACTCGCCTCTCAACAAGTCCATTGTTACGCGTGCTGTGTGACAAGTGGCACCGTCTAGCTGAAACCACATGTCATGCAAGTCAAGCTCTCGCAGTTTGGGCAAAAAAAAGTTGGATATCATTTCACGGTAGCGCTCACCATTCACAATTACGTTACGATTCGCAGCATCTTTGAAGAAGTATGGCCCAATGATACCTCCAGCCCATAAACCGCACCAAACTGTGACCTTTTCTTGATACATTGGTAGCTTTTGCAATTCTTCTGGCTGATCTTCACTCCAAAATCGACAATTCTGCTTATTTACGTACCCATTGATCCAAAAATGAGCTTCGTCGCTGAACACAATTTTTCGATAAAAACGTGGATCTTAAACTTTCTTAACAGAACACGCATTTTTATAATAAAATTCAATGATTTGCAAGCGTTGTTCGTTTGTAAGACCAAACTGAAGATGTTTGACAGTGAAACAAAACACGAAACGTGCGTCAGCTGTTTAAACCAACTGTTTAAAAAGAAAATAGCTAAAAAATCACCCTTTAGAACCATTCAAATCTTGGTAGCAGCTGCGCCGTAGTTCGGTCAACCGTAAACACCAATTTTGAATGACTCGCTGGGGGATTTCCGTTGGTGTCTCGTGAATTACTTCGGTAATGTTGGCTTCCAATGTCTCAGTCGAAGCTGGTTTATCCACAAAGTATTAAGACTTTACATACCCCCACCAATAAAAGTCCAAAGGTGTGATATCACACGATCTTTTTTGGTCTATTCACTACTTCGAGACGAAAAAAAATTGTCCACCGAAACGACGATGCAGTAAATCCATTGTTTCATGGGCTGTGTGGCAAGTAGTGGCCATCCGCCGACCGCCGTTTTGTTGGAACAAAATGTTGTGAAGGTCACGGGCTTCAATTTTCGGCAGCATCGGTGTTCGCTATTCACTCTTACATTGGCGCCAGTCTCGTCTTTGAAGAAATATGGGCCAACGATTGCTCCAGCTCTTAGGTCGCACCAAACGGGTGCTTTCAGTGGATGGCTTCGGGTTGCTCTTCACCCTAAAAATGGCAATTTTGCTTATTGATGTAGCCATTAAAGCAAAAATAGGCCTCATCACCATACACCATAAGTTGACCTGATTGCGCCATGAACAATTTCCACAGTGCGTGGATTTTCGTAATATAATTTTGCGATTTATAAATGTTGTTGAAGCGTAAGTTTTTGCATGGTGAAAGATCAATGAATCCTACAAAAAAATTGTGTATTTAGTTTGACTGTAGTCACGCGTAATCTGTCAAAAGCAACCCTATGGAAAAACCTTACCTCTAATCTGATTACCTTTTACATGCATACTATATAGTATAATATTTAAATATTATTTAGCACAGCCCCTGACAAATGACAGCACTACAATATTTCGACTATGTTTTTTTTGTATTTTGACTATTAATATTTTTTTCTTTTAAGTATAGCTTAGTTTCCGTATAAATGAAGTTTGAAATTTTATACACCAATTTGAAAAATTCCAGCATTCATCACAAGCTCAACGTTTTTAGTTAGAATTTATATAAAAATTGCTGGTATACAACTTTATAGCTTACTAAATTTTAGCCTAAAAAAGTGCAAGTTTGAAGTTGCTGAAAAATACCGTTGATTTTTTATAAATTTTTTTGCTGACGGTGTTATGCACTTTGCTTGTACGAAGCAATTTCTTATATTTTTCTGCTGAAGCGTGTGATATTTAAATGTATAATATAATATATGGTTTTTGTTTGGCAATGGAAAAAAATGTACATTCAAGAAATGAAAAAAAAACACAAAAAAAAATCACTTTAAAACTAGTCAAAATATTGAGGTGTTATAGTTTTATCGCAGGCAGTACGTACTCATATCGAGTTCGTTGCTTAAGTCTTTTGTTTTTCATTAGCTGGCTTCGCACTGCGTCTTTTAATGGCTTTTTTTTTAGCGCTAAATGTTAAACATGTTAAATATGACACAAATAAAATATGCCGCATTGTTGTTTGAACTGCTCCAATGGCATATTCATACAAATTGCAGTGAATGAAAAACAAAGATAACAATAACGCGCATATGAATAAACAAGAGCAGTCAAGAAGTCCCTCAAAATTCAAATGCGTTACATTCAGTTCGGCGAAAAACGTACTTTTAGCAAAATATACTTTATTTAACGTTTATTTGATATTTTTTTGTTTTTTTGTTTTTTGCACTCCAGATAGAAGTGCAGTACAGGCCAGGTGGAGTGAATTATAGAACTCTAATCAGGATTTTCAAGTTTATTCATACGTTAAATAAACAAATTTCATTTAAAATGCCTTATCATATTCACATTTTCATAATTTAAACTAATTTTTTCCAAAAAAAGATTTCAATATTGGCTCGCTCCTTTTTCCTTTAAAATGCTCCTTTCCAGCTTCACCGCTGAAGTTTCGAACTGCAAATATATTCGTGAGCTTTATCAAAAGCTGTGACAGATTCTGACGCATTCAAAAATTCTTTATTCACTCTATAAAAAAAATAAATAAAGTTTACAATCTTTCCAAGTAGGCAGGATTAGAATGAGGGCAGTCACACAGCCCAGACGCACTTAGTACAAAAGATGCAATTTTGGTACACTACAGACTTTTATTAGTCGAAGTCCAAGTCTTGAATTGACTATGGATTTGCCCATGTTTTCTATTTTCTTTTCTGCAATTTATTTCAAGTTAACCATCGAGAATCCCCCCAGCATTCTATGACGTAGAACACCCAGACTTGGGCACTCACACAGCTAGCGAAAGACTGTTTGCTTAGATTCTTTTTCATTGTCTTCTATATCTATCGTACGAGTAGTACGGCCACCCCATCCTCCTGGCTTGGTCTCGCAAAGGCCAGTGACCACTTATTGTTCAAGTAATTCTGAATATGTCTGCTCATGCCTTTCTGAAAAACTCACCAGGTCGAGATTTGTTGAAATTTTGTCACGTTTATTTCGTTATTTTATAGGTATCTGTGTTAGCCCATCTGTCAAAGGCCTGCTTCTGAAATAGCGAAAAGATCACCCCTTTGTGCACGCATTTTCTATCTATTTCTACTGCTTCGGATTCATTATAAGATACCCCCTTTCTTGCGGAATGAACTTCCTTAAATTTTACAAAAGTATCCGTTGGCGTCTATTTCAAAATGACTGTCACAACAAAAATAGCTCACAGGTCAATCAGAATCAGTTAGGAGGCGTTGTTTTGAAAGTTATTTCTTGACTAGAAAATTGTTAGATATGAGAAGTCAACTGCTTGTGTACTAATTTCCAGCGACCTATTGACACACCCTCGTGCGCTTATAATCTATGCAACTGGCTAATTATTATCGATTGATACAAGCCGATGGACTTTGTTCTCACTTGACTTATTATCTTAAATAAGGGTATTAACTGGTATAAATATTTCCAAGCTATAAATACACTTTGTACTTAATAGCAGGCATCAAGTTTATTGCTGGATTAGTTGTAGTACGTGGGGTATATTCTTGTTTTTTTACAATGAACAGTTAGTAACTAACTTTTTTCAATTGTATTTATGCACTTATTATCCTCAGTAATATTATTTTTTTACGTATCAAAGCGATGCCATTTGCAGTTGTAGATAAGACAATGGCGAACAGCGCAATTAATGAGAACTATGGGATTTTTGTGATAAACGGCAATACACTTGAAATAATTGCAGGTGGTGCAAAATTCATCACCCTAATGGGGATTTATAATTTTTGTAAATGACGTCGTACGCCAAACACATTTGACATGTCTGAATCAGACAGCTGGGGTACACAAATAGACAAACAAAGGAGTGCGTAAAGGTCAAAATAAAGATTTCCATCAGACAAAATAATTTTTTTATTCAATAAAAAGTTACTCAGAAACAAAATTGTTTAATAAATTTAACGCCACCTTCCATGTAATATTATGAAATATTAGTGCGACATCTACAGTGCGTTCCATAACTATATCAAAGGGGTTTATTGACGAGCTTTGACAATTTATTGATTTTCTATTTAATTTTTTTTTTTCATCAAAATATAGTTCATTATATTACAACAACCATATAAATATAAGCTTCAAACTTTGTCCAAATTAAAAAAAAAATAATAATTCGAAAAATTTTCATCAAAATTTCAAAAGTTTTAATCGGGATTTTTAGAAAAATTTCAGGTATGCAGTTTCATTGCCCATTGAATTTTAATATAATAAAAAGCCAGTTTTAAGGGGCTCGAACATTTTTGATAAAAAAAAAATAAACAAATTTTCATCAAAATTTCAAATTTTTAGAAAAATTTCGGGTATGCAGTTTCATTGCCCATTGAATTTTAGTATAATAAAGTGCCAGTATCAAGGGCCTGAAACATTTTTGATTAAAGAAAATTCAACAAATTTTCATCAAAATTTCAAATTTTTATAAAAATTTCGGGTATGCAGTTTCATTGCCCATTGAATTTTAGTATAATAAAGTGCCAGGTTTAAGGGCCTGAAACATTTTTGATTAGAAAAAATTCAACAAATTTTCATCAAAATTTCAAATTTTTATAAAAATTTCGGGTATGCAGTTTCATTGCCCACTGAATTTTAATATAATAAAGTGCCAGTTTCAAGGGCCTGAAACATTTTTGATTAAAGAAAATTCAACAAATTTTCATCAAAATTTCAAATTTTTAGAAAAATTTCGGGTATACAATTTCATTGCCCATTGAATTTTAGTATAATAAAGACCCAGTTCTAAGGGGCTCAAACATTTTTGAATAAAAAAAATTGCACAAATTTAAATTTTTTCAGAAATTTTAGAAACTTTCTTAGAAACTTGCTCAATATAAGGAACGCCTTAAATTTTACCCGAAAAATTCTCAATGCCGCTTACAAATAAATGCGATTTTTTAGCTGGTTGCAGCTCGCACTTTACTATACCGCAATTCAATGGGGAAGAATCATAATTTTTCTATAACTTCCGATTAAAAAGTTTGTTATTCGGATGAAAATTTTTAGAATTTTTTAACATTTGCATAAAGCTGGAAGTTAGATTTATATGCTTTGTAGGATAATGAACTATATTTTCATAAAAAGATTGTTAAAATAAAATGAGAAACAAAAAAGTTGTCGAAGCGTATCAATAAGCCCCTTTGCTGTAGGTGGGATACGGTACACCAGACAGGCTAGTTTACTGGGGCGGCAGCCCTTGGTCGGGAAAAACTCGAGTCATTCCGGTAACGTAGAACCGACTGCCATGGGAATGCTTGCTGTAGTTATTTGCCATAAAATTCATCGAACTGAATTTATGTTTCCATTAATTTTATACCGAGTATATTATATTAACATATTAGATCATATTCTACAAAATGCATGTCCCCGTCAGCTAAAATATTATTTTCCAGAATAACACAAGAAAAAAGAAAAAAAAGGAAAAAACTAATTTAATAGCTGCAATCCATTGGATGCTTAATAGAAAAAGTTGAAAAATTTAATTAAAATATATTACAACGAAATTAAATCGCCAATAGCGAAAAAGCAATTACTCATATAAAATGGACAAATATTAAAATCAGGGGTTTTAGTTATTGTGAAATATTCCTCGAAATTCATTTGTAGCCGAGTTGAGGATTGACACAAAAGAAGAATAGGTGGAATACTAAATGGCATTTTTTAAGTTAGAAATTTTTTGATTAAAGAAGAAGTAAAACGAATGTGATTAAGCAACTGATTCCGATATGAAAAAGAAATCCATAATAAATTCATGAAATTGCATTTTTTCAGTTATACATTTTTTGATTAAGGACGGAGTAACACCAAAGTGATTGGTTTTTAAGCGATTGCGAAATATCAGTTTGGGGGCAAATTATTTCTGTGTAAAATTTTTGCGCAAATGGTTTCAAACTGTTTTATGGTGATATTCTGGGCGATGCTAAGACTACTACGTAGCTCGTAGGACTAACGACTGCTGTCTAGTCACCGCTAGGCAGTTTTGCTGAATACTTCGGCTACCAGTTGATGACTCTATTTCAATTTGCCTTCCTGAAATAATTTTTTGTCAGTCTGATCAGGTGTAGGGGAAACACCATAAGACTAAGATCCAAAAAGTAACATTTAATAGTGGCGAATTTGTAGATTAAAAAAAATATATATTAATAGCAAAACCAAACCCGTTTAGCAGTTATGTTATTCACTTCAAGTTATACTCAAAAGTAAACATTAGCATATTGAGGGCTAGGAAGTAGTCACAACTTAACCTTTTCAATTCAGTGAGCTTCGGTAGACACTAAAACAACAAAATGCTTTTATTAGAAATAAAAAAAAAATCACAAAATAAATAAAAATCATAAATGATACTTGCCACTGCTGTAGCAAAGAAATAGAGGCAAACAGCAGAAAGATGAATGTGCAGATATGTCGCTGGAGCAGCTTACAAACATAAACTTGCATAATACACAAGCTCGTACACATCTAAGGGCTTAGAAACATAGGAGGTAGTTGGGCGAGTTTATACCTACTCCGATATGTGCACAAGCAATTAAAAGCTGAAACGTTTCGGTTGCTATGTAAATAACAAACTTTGATAGTCAGTCGGTCTGGTGGTGAGCATGAGTTCATTTAGTTCGACTTGCCAGCCATTTTCGTTGTATGTACCCAATACAAAAACTACAGTAAGTAAGACAAGGCCGTGTCATGAACTTGTGCCGCATCGTTGCATCATTTAAAAAGTGCTATTTAAGGGCATCGCGATCTCAGAAACGTTTAATCGTTAGCGCATCTGAGCAAGTTTTATCTTTCCTTATCCTCCTCTCCTGCCCCACTCGTTACAGAAATTGTTGGTTTTCAGCTGCCAATTAACTGAATTTTTAATGAATTATCGTTTTCAATACTCGTATTTCTTTATTTTTTTTTAACTATTCTCGCACTTCTCTTTCGTCAAATAACTGAATATTTAATGAATTGTTGTTTTCAATCTTTCTTTGTATTTCTCTACGCGTATTATTCTCGCACCTCTCTTTCACAACCGCGCTTCATATGGGCCAGCATTTATGCTTGTACAGTAATTATTTACAAAAAATCTTCGCCACTTCTGCTCTGCTGCCAGTTAGCGAATTTGTGAGGCATTTTAGTAAACCAAAAAATGAATATTTAAAAAACTTTTTTTTCAGTAAGTAGCTGCTTAAGTTGCTTACAAATACAGGCTGCGTAGAGCTTAGTGACAGGTTAAGTTAAGCTAAGTTTTGTAGGCTAAAGTGCTAGCCGCGGTATAAGTTAGGTTAAGTTAGGTTAGCCTAAGACAAGACACTCGCTGGCCCTAAGGCCCATTGTGATATCAGCATTTGATTTTCATTCCCTTACTTAGTTGCTCAAACCACTTAGATCTTTTTAAGAAGGTTACTAGTCCCTCCAGTGAGGTAGGTAAGAGAAATGGTTGAATTGCCGGTCTGGCACTCCTCAAGTCCAGACAAACAAAATCTCAAACTTTTTATATCTATTATAATTTATATATAAAAGGTGATCAATGTAGCGGTATCGGATTTTAAACTGAAATAAAGCCACGGGACAATCTTTATTATTTTTGTGTAGAACCGTTAATTACACTTATTTTTTAAGGGATGAGGGGTAGGTAGTCAGAGGACCGAAAAAATGTTGATTTTCAATCATCTTTTTTTTTGCTAGTCAATTGCTTTATTTTACAAAAATAAAAACATAGCACTAATACATCATGTTTCAACTTGACTTAGGCAAAATCTCAAAAAAAAAAAGAAATTCTTGTTTCCCTTGCTCACTCCTTTCTGGAACATAGGACCTCGATAAGACTTGTCTTGCGTTGGTTTCGTTAATCCATTTGATTTCTGACAGGGTAGGTGATTAGCCTGCCTACTCTGGCTTCTCTTCAGTTGTCGAATACATTTTTCGCCTAGTTATCGCTGTTTGTGTGGAACCCGTTTCTCCAGAAATCTCTTGCGGTGATCATCACAAGTCCTTAGAGATTCATCTAAAATCAATCGGTCAAGAGAAATTAGTTTTATTAATAGATAATCTTGTGCCTCATCGGAGCTTTTTTTGTTTTCAAAATTAACAATATGGCGGCCTGAGGAAATATTTTTCAGATTTTCGAGAAAAAAACCAACAATTAAATGTTTAAAAAAATCGAAATTTTTGGAATAAAATCGTTCGATCAGGCACTAGTTTTTTATGTTTTTCAAATAATAAAAAATCAGAGTATAATTTTATGGAAATCTACCAAGCGGTTTTAAAGTTACAGTGATCACCAGTTCAAAAACATAGTTTTGAGAAAAACGCATTTAAAGTTTTGCTATTGAGCTCCGAAGCGCCCTTTGTTAATTGTTGAATAACTCGAAAGGTATTTGTCGGATTCACTTCAAATTATTCACTTCATAAACTCAAAGATATTATACTTTAAGAAAGTGCAAAAAAAAAAATTCAATTTTTTGAAAATTCTGACTACCCCTAACCCCTTAAAGATAATCCTTTTTAAATGTTAGCCAATAAGTCAAATTGTTAATAGTTAGATAATTTGCTTATTATTTTAAAAATAGATTGCAAATAAACGACAAAAAAAAAAAAAAAAAAAATGTTAGCCGCAAGGGCGCAGTAAGCACCATTGTTAGCACCCTGTAACTCATAACTGCAAAAAACAGCTAACGATTTTTTTTAGTGTGAAATGTCAACTTGACAACGAACATAAACTTTAAATTGCTTGATCGCTAATTTCGATATCTCTCGCTGCAGCCATCTACCGAGAAAATATGGGATTTCTTTTTCCCCAAACTAACAAAATTATCAAGTAGAGAAATAGTGAAATCTGTAAGAATCTAAATTTTTTTCACATTTTATTTTAAAACAAAACCAAGGTGTATCTATTTAAAGACCCTTTACCCAAACAACATTTAAAATCGCTCACTTATGAAGAGTTGCAAAGCACGCCAGATATTAGCTGGTTTCTAATACATTTCTATTATTACTTTTAAACATTTGTATTCTGCATATATTTGTGCAATATGTGTGTGTATGTACATTAGGGTAGATCGCTTTTGATTGACCTGCAGAAAGTTGGCTTTCTATCCCAGAAATAGCGCGGCAAAGTATAACATTTTTTGCGTTTGTCGTATGTTAAGAGACCAGACACCATTACTAAAAAAAAAAATAATTATACGTCCAATTCAAACTTTCCAGTTTTACTTCCCAAAATTGTGAACATACATACATGCGTACATATATATTTGTATACTTGTATTCACTTTGGTTGTTGTTAGCGTTCGAATTGATTTCAAAGCGTTGTCATTGTCTGTTTAAGTAACTCATAACGCTGTTTTATGTTATAAGACGTATTTGGTGGCATCAAATGACTCTCAGGGACGAGCATGCATTGTGGGTGATAGGTTGCGTCGATTTGTATTATTTAATATTTAAATGATTTAAATTTAAAATCTTTGATATATGAAATAAAATTTCATTTATTTTTCCGCCACAAAAGTTTATTCCAATATGGTAATATTTTGTGATTTTTATTAACTCCAATAAGGGCAGTGTTCGCTGTTGCTTTGCCAATTCTTTGCTTATATCATCGCTTCACCTTAATGAACATACATACATATATGGTTTTGCAAAATTAAATAAGGTTAACTTTCAAAATCGAAACTAATTTGCAATGCAATTTTTAGTTGCCAAAAATAACACTGCGCAACACAAAAAAATAATCATGGCATAATATCTGCCAGACACCGTTTTTCAAGTTAACACACGAATTTATTTTCTGGCGAGGCCGATAGTCTTAGTAGCTAGTGCCTCTTCTTTGTAATATAGTTATTTATAATTATATTTCATTATTAATAAATAAATAAATATTTTCTGGCGGAGCACCCCACTTAAGTTAAATGAAGCGGGTCGCTGGAAAGAAAAAATTGGTTGGTCATGCCCGTCTATTATTGCGACAAATTTAGTACAACTCGGAGAAAACTAATTACATCATCCCAACGGTAACATTCTATAGGAATTTTACCAGTCTCTTTCCCTCTCAGGAGGATGGAGTAAGGGATACTCACCGAATAACTCCGAAACTATAGTCTCTACAGACGGCTCTCAAACGGATTGGGGTTTTGGAGCTGGTATACGTTGTCATAGACTCAGAACTGAAAAATCTTTGCGACTTCATAATGCTTGCAGGGTATTTTAGGCGAAAGTACTGATAATTGGGGGTTACTAATCGCAGATTTTTCTTTTAAGTTTAGTACCGCTATTCTTTTGGATAACCAAGCTGCAACTCAGGTACTAGAATCGGCTGCAGCTACTTATACAACTCGTAGAACAGAAGAGTTTAAAGACACGCGACACGTACTCTTCTACTGTCCAAGGTTCAAAAGAGAACTTGAGGAGTTAGCCATGATCTTTGGAAGACATCCAAGTGAGACAAATTTAACTGGCGGTATGTGCAATTCAAAACATGCTACATGCAAGTTTGTCAAACAAGTATTCCGTATACTACGCAAGCAGGATGAACAAAAAGGCGAGCAATAGAGCTATTTCAGTAGCGATAGCTAGCGCTAAATAATATCGATGCCCTGAGCTGCGTCTGATCACAGCCGTGCTTAACAACAAGTGCTGGATTCAACACGACACAGTGTTCCAGAGAAGGTCGACTCAAACGTACCGGCGACAATTACATACGCTTGAGTTAACGGCTCACTGAAGTTCTATCTGCTTCAGACCGAAAGTAATGGATACTATCAGTTACGTACATATAACCTCCATGCGTCATAGATAGAGAACCTGGAGCAGGTTTCTTTTCTGATAGATAGACTTTACCCTCGATGTAGTGCAAATGCGGTACCGGGAGGGAAGTCATCTGAAGAGGAGAGGTTTGGTTTAGCTGGAGCATGTACCACAAATAATTTGTGCGACGGCGTCAATCAGAATGTTTCTGACATTTTTATACTCTCCATCCCAAAAACAAAAAGAAAAACAGGGGTCTGAGAACTTCGTTTGCATGAAAACAAGAACCTCAGTAGGATTGGACCATAGCCATCTCTCAGTTCTGCGGTTGGTCTTTTGGTATTCGTCAATATGTCTTTCGTGAGAAAAAGAAGGCGTTTTGATCGGAACGAGCTCTCGCTATTCTCATGTTTGCTCCGACATACCTAAACTACCTGCTGCATATAACGCAGGACTTAGACCGGAAATCTTCATGGGAAACTTGGCGAATAATACACACTGAAGCAGGATACCTCGCCCTCATTGATTGTGAAGGATTTTCATCAATGATCGCTTGCACTTGTTGAATGAGCGAATTCAGCAGATCGAACAGTGTCAGAATATTTCTTGTATTTTTTGAGTTTTGCAACGGATGCTGCATTGCCGTCTAATGCTTCTCATTTACGACGATCTTTAAAATGAAAGAGCAGGCGCACTTATGAGAATTAGAGATTTCTAAGTCAGTGGCTGAATCGATTACTGCATCACTTTTTGTTTCCTGAGTTAAGTGGTAGTAGGAAAAAAATTATGGTTTCGGACAGTTATAGCCACATTAATGCATGCCTTCCACTACCATATGTACCCTGTATATATGTAGTCATATACACCGATAATAAATTTGAGGTGAGTCCCGAATATCTAACAATCCAAAAATTCTATATTTGAGATGCGTATAATAAAGGGTTTTCGCAATAAGAGCTGCTATTTTGATATTCAAAAAAAGTGCTATTTTTTAGTATAAATTATCGGATGTTTATTTCATTATAAAGAGGAAAGAATGCCGTTAATAGTGAAAAATAACTTCAGGAAAATGACCACCACTACCACGCTGACAGGACAATATCCTTCTCATGAAATTTTCCATAACCGAATTGCAAAGTGGCTGCCCCATGTCCTCGATAGCCTCACGAATTCCATCTTTGAGGTCTTGAATCGACCCTGGGCTGTTGGATGTTGGCGTAGACCTTCTCTTTCACGTGGCCCCAAAGAAAAAAGTCACAAGGTATTAAATCACAAGATCTCGGTGGCCAATTGTGATCACCTCTTCGAGAGATAACACGGTCCGGAAACTTTTCGCGTAAAAGATCAATGGTTTCGTTGCTTGTGCTCTCTCCTAACATATATAAAATAGTAAGTTTTAATACAATTTTATGACACCTTAGCCTAAAAGGGGGCAAAATTAGTCAAACAGACATTTTAAAACGCTGTGTGACAGAATTTATTGCTTGGCCTTGCTACTTTTAAAAAAGATTGACTGTGTTGTATAGTGTAATTATATATTTTAATTTCGCTTGTTGCTACGTTGAACCACATATTTATTTCTTAAACTCTGTGTAACTCACCGGTTATTCAAGTTCATCAATTAAAAATTAATAGCAAGTAGAAGAGAAGCTCCCCAAAAATAGCCAAATAAAGAAAAGCAAATCGGGTTTTTGACAGCTATTACAAACTTAGCCACTTTCGGAGTGAATACAAGCAAAACCACAAAAAAAAAATCAAAAACACGCAAAGAAAACCCAAAGCATCGCATCTCATCATTACGTCTGTGGTTATGTTGCCAAAACTTTCGTTTTTAGTCAGCTCGCAAAGTATTGCGGTTTTTTTCTTTCCTTTCTTTGTTGCTATTTTGCATTTACTGAGTTTCGAAAAAGCAATTTGCATCTATAATGAATACTTAATTTATAAAAAACGATAACGATTTGCAAATATTTCCGCGCTTAAAATATGCTTCAACATACGAGTAGATATTTTACTACTGGAGAAGTTAATGAAAAAGCGTTATTGCTAAAAAATTTGTGAAAATGTAAATTTGGTGTTATCGAATTGTATCAATTTGTGGTGTTTTAAAAAATTACATAAATAAATTTTGTTTTTTAATTTTTGCAATCCATTGCCTTAGTAGCAAATGGCTTTAACAAATACAATGCAAATGTAGTGAAATATTTCTCTGATTTTATCGTCATTTCCTTTAACATCAAACAGCGAGCATAAACTTTAAAATGTTTGATTGATACTAGATATCGATCACTACAGCCATCTACCGAGAAAATAATGTATTTCTGTTTCTCCAAGCAAATATACAGCTGCGGTAAAAATAATAGCACCATAGGGTATAGCGAAATTCAAACTTTAAATAGTTTGAAAAGAACGAAATTTTTTGTACATAAAATAGAGTTACATAATTAATTAATCTATCAACATATTTTTAATAAGACGAGACCCCATATTTCTTGCATATTTCAAAATAAAGGGTGGTTAAGTTTTAAGGGCCGGTGTTCATTTTGAATAAAATACAATTTTTTTAAGAAATTATTGTCATTTCTCTTTTTATGATAATATTGGTATAGCTCAATTATGTATAAAATAAAATATCGGCCAAATAGCCGCCGCGGGCTCGGCGGCACACCTCCATCCGATGGTCCAAATTTTCGATGACGCTGAGGCATAATTGAAGTTCTATGCATTTAATGTACCGAATTATCTCATCCTTTAGATCTTGAATTGTTGCTGGCTTATCGAAGTACACCTTTTCTTTCAAATAACCCCAAAGAAAGAAGTCCAACGGTGTCAAATCACATGATCTTGGCGGCCAATTGACATCGCCGGGACGTGAGATTATTCGGCCATCAAATTTTTCGCACAAAAGAGCCATTGTTTCGTTAGCTGTGTGACAAGTGGCACCGTCCTGTTGAAACCACATATCGTCCACATCCACATCTTCCAATTCGGATCATAAAAAGTTCATTATCATCTCACGATAGCGAACACTATTCACAGTAACTGCCCGCCGGCCCATAAACCGCACCAAAGAGTCACTCTTTGTGGGTGCATTGGCTTTTCGGCAATCACTCTTGGATTATCATTCGCCCAAATGCGGCAATTCTGCTTATTGACAAATCCACTGAGGTGAAAATGTGCCTCATCACTGAAGATGAAGTTCGCGAAATGCATTTTGATTTGAACGCCCGTTTTCATAATAAGCCTGAATAACTTTAACTCGTTCCTCGATTGCGTATCTTTTCCCGGTTCAAATTGAGTTAGTTTGAAAATGTCAAATGAAATGTAGAAAAAAACTTGACGTTTGGGTGTGGTTCGCATTCAACATCAGCCCTTGAAATTTGCATTGCAAGTGTGAACTGCCTTTTAAAACACCAGTCCACAAATTCTCAATTAGGTTGAGATCTGGAGACTGTGGGGGCCATTCCATTACGTTGATGGTGTTGTCCCCAAACCATTTTTTAGCCTTTTTGCCAATTCCTTTTGGTCAAGTTTTACTGTGAAAAAAAGTGAGCTGCTTGTTTTGGTACTATTATTTTCACAGGCACTGTAAGTATATTTGACAAAAATAGTCCCAAAAAATGCTTTTTACTCCCATTTCGTCACACAGAGTAATTAAATAGCAAAAATATTTATTTGCGAATGCGATGCGATAGTTTTGTAAGTTACGATCAGCTTTGAACGTTTTTCAATTCTATTATTATAAAAATTTAAACATTTTTCAATCAAATTGATAGTGTATTTTTCGTTGCGCGCTTTATCAGCTTGAAGTGGAACTTCAACAAATTGATTTATTGCCTGATGCTACGCTATGTTGTTTAGGTCAAATATGTTATAATATTTCAAATACTCGTAAACGAGTAGCCATTAATTAGAAGGCGAGTAGAAATCGTACAAAAACAATTTACCGTAAGGTATTAATTTTGCTGCTCAACGCCAAGCTATGTAACTGATGAAAAACAGCGCTGCGCATAAAAAAGTTGTATAAAAATTTGCGGAAATTTTCCATGCGCCACAAATGTATGCAAAGAAAACAAAAACAAAATTATCCAAAATTTTCCATGCAATAAATACATTTTTTTTCAATTAAAATTCAATGCGTTTAAGGCCAACTGCATTTAAAAAGGCCAACTGAAATTGACTATATCGAATATGTGGGCTTGTGAGCTAGTAAGCATGTGTGTGTGTGTGTATGTGTGTATGTATTATGATGCTAAACGAGTATTCTAACCAATTAGGCACACTTCCAATTCTACTTCTGTGTAAGAACCTATGCGTGTATACTGCATGTCTATCTCCTTGCCACCGACTGGTTATTACAAACTTGACACTTGTGTTGCAAGCTCGATTTGCAGGCAATGACTGCAAACAAACCAAACAAACTCTGTTGCAAGAGAATTGCTTATGAAACGTTGTAGTCATGGCATAGCGCCAAATTTGCTGAGCAATGCTGCAATTACCTGGCTGGTAGCGATTACCAGTAGCGATTAGCACGTGCGTGAAGTTCTTGGTTTCACACTGAAGTGGCGCCAAGGCAAAGTGGGAATTAAGAATTGAGTGTTGTTTGGTGCGATGAAAAGAAGTTTATCACTTAATCGCGCTGTTTGAAATGGTGACGATGGAAACGAGTTTTTTTTGCTTGGGTTGTGCGCTTGAGATTCGCCATTGAAAAATCATAAATAATGAAAAAAAAAAAACGCGCGAGATGTAGGATGATAATCTCACCAAGCGACGGCGAATAACGCAAAAACATAGAAACTCCATTAAGCTCCTTAGACGTAGTACGAATGTGTGCTTCAATGGATTTTAGGGTACTCATTTTTTTCTGTTCTAAGCAAAGCTTTTGGTTTAAATATTGAAAATTTTAAGGCACGTACCCTAAATTTGAGGAGGAGATAGACTAAAGACCAAGCAAAGTTGTATGCGGCCTCCGTAGCCGAGTGGGTTGGTGCATGACTACCATTCGGAATTCAGAAAGGATGTAGGATCCAGTCTCAGTAAAACACCAAAATTCAGAAAAAGTTTTATTCTAATAGCGGTCGCCCCTCGACAGGCAATGGCAAACCTCCGAGTGGTTCAGTGATTTCCCGTTGCCTTCTAAAGGGTTTCGAGTTTTTCTTCTTCCTTTCACAGGCGCTTATTCTGAGTCAGACGCTGACCAAAGTGCCACTGAATCCAATTGTTTTCCCACTCGATGACAAAAATACTGCAATCGAGTAGATATTTGTCTGTTTTGTTTCACGAGTAGTATTTTATTATCCATCTACCCTAATAAAAATAATACAAAATTGCAGCTCCAGCCCTCACTGACGATGGTCGTGCGCGGGACACTCTACAGCCCTGCCAAGTGATCTGTAACGAAAAAAATAAAAAAAATCTTGAAATGAAATTTTGGGCGCCTTATGAATTTCCGATTTTTAAAAAACCTTTTCTAAAAAAATTGGAGGAAAACACCCTTTTTCCCCACTTTTTATTTGTTTTAACGTTAAACGTCAATAATAAAATTTTTTTTTGACAAAAAACGCTTCCTGAAGGCCCCTTAAATTGATTAAGCTCTAATATGAGCCGCCAAACATCGAAATCGGTGTAGTCGTTGAAGCGAAATCGCACCGCGTGCGCAAAAAAAAGGTGTTTCGAGAAAAACGCGTTCAAAGTTTGACCTCAATGCAGCTCCGAGCGCGCGCTTTTAAATGGATCGGACCTACTCCATAATAGGAAAAGCACGTCCATATCATAATGCTGGAGCCCCCGTGTAATGTAACTACGAGAACCAGTCCCTACATACAACATGATCATCTGTCCACAATATGCTTCTCCACTTTTCCACTGGCCAATTGGAGTGGTTCTTAGTAAATTTCATGCGTCTAGCTGCGTGTTTAATGGTCAAAAGCGGAAATTTTCTCGCACTATAAGCGTTAAAATTATTTTTTCTCAGTCGAGTGCGAATGGTTTGAAGAGGTGCAGCAATATTTAGGTCCTTTTTAGGCTCCGTTGCTGGCTTATATGGCCCCTTCTTTCTCCGTCTAACTAATCGCTTGACGAGTAATGGCGACATAATAAGCTTTCGTCCACAAAACTCTACTTTTTAGACAAATTTCTTGGCATTACTAATCATTTGCATGTTTTTCGGCTGACGCGCTCTCTCGTCTATATGCTATAACTCGTAAAATCAATTAGATAGGGAAATATCCTTTTTCCTACACATTTTTAAGACCTTAAGGATGAAAATAAAGTAATACAAAAATAAGTTTTTGCTCGATTTTGACTAAAAAAAAAAAAAACTGATAAGTTTGATAAAGTAGATCTTGCAACTACAAAACCATGCCGCCTAGAACTAATCAGACGTTTTACGCTAAAATATAACTTGTCTTTGACAACACATTCAAAGAGTTTAAATACAGCCGATAATTTAGAAATCGATCTGGAGTTCGCAGCAGAGCTCTTACGGCCGCTTTTGTGAATTGGAGTGACTGAAGTCAGCTTCCAATCATCAACAAAGTCAGCTTCAATATAAAGTGTACACCACAAATTGATAAGTTCTGACTATTTTTTATTTATTTTGTAACTGCACCTATGGTTTTTTTTATTTCCATACAGCTATTTTTATGCTACAACAACTACCATATAAGGGAAAAATTTCGAAATTTATATAGAACTTGTAAAAATTCGGCAAACTTTCATCAAAATTTCAAGCTTTTTGCTCATAATTTTAATCATATTAATTAGATCATAGAATTTTGGTGCAAGTATCAAGTAGATCAAAAGTCGCACTGATTTTTGAGAAATTTTTTCGGACGCGGTCTTGTGTGTATTCTTCATTTAACGGCTATCCCTACATCGGCAGCAGAATTTTTTTTCAAATTTCAACGCGGCTTTTGCGCCACTTTAAATTGAGTACGCACTTTTATAATTGATTAAATTTTAGTATAATAATGTGCAAACTTGAAGTCGTCATGATTCAGCACGATTTTTAAGAATTTTACTCTTATGTTGTTGAGAATTTTCCTTTTCCTATTTCAATCTAATGCAATATACTGTCAAGAATGCAAGGAAATGTGGCAATCACACATGAATATATATAAATAACTGTTTTCCTTGTTTATGAAATTTTTTATTATTTATTGCTTTATCTCTTTCCTTTCGGCAATAACAGACATTTTCCCACCCAATCAAGAAATACTCGCAAATATTGACGTCAGTTACTTGTTCACGTTTGTTGCTTAAGTCTTTTGTTCGCATTGTTTTGCTGCTTTAGTCTGTCTAATCGTACAATAAATGTTTAATTACGTCCACTTAACCATTTTCATGCAATTGCGTTAACATTACGGTGTAATCCACACATACATACATACACATTTCATATGAATGAAAAATTTCGTATTGCATTTCCTTTGGTAAACTCGAGCGTGCGTCAAAAATGGGACATAGCAAAGTAACTAAAATGTTGTTTGGCTTGAATTCCGTTTTTACCAAAAGACATTTCTAAACGAAAATTCTTTAATATGAGCTTTTGTCCTACATATCTCTGTACATATTGTCGAGTGATTTTACAATGCGCAAAAATTCCATACGCGCAAAGTAACGCAATTGGAGCATACCAAAGTGGTCGAGTGGCAATGCAGACAAACGAAAGTGGTAGCTGGTAGTCGCTTAGTCGCCCCTTAATAGTTGTCTGCATTCAACTAACCGGTGTGAGTAATGAAGCAATGTCTATATTTTATTAAGAAGAAAACGTGCATACGTACATACTTAAAAAAAAAACAAAATGACAGTAGGTAATAGACTTTGAACGAGTCAGTGCAATAGCCTCACTTTAATACTCAAATGTACTCGTACATACAGACATATATTCAAGCGCGCAGCTATTATACTAGTTGTGGCATCAAAGTTATAGCATTACAATTGAAGATAATAGTCATAAAGTCATATTGTTGAGTTGGACGTTAGTTACTTTGTAGTTGAATGACTTCGAGCATAGGCCTAGAGGCCAAAAAAAAAGTTCGGTGTTTTGTAATTTTTTATATTCATGTTTTCTGCCCCACAAGAAATTCAAAGGTTATATTTTTGAACTATTGCCGACTTTAAATATTGTCACATTGTTGATGTACCTGCTCTCTGAACTATACATTTTTTTTATTCTTCTATTTTTACTTTTATTTTTTTATTTTTGTTTTTGTAGTTTTATCTCAACAATATTGCCATTGAATTTAATTTTACACTATACTCGTACCTATAGATATCTATTATTCAGCAGTTTTCTGGCTGTCTCATTTACTGTCTCTACTGATTACAAGTCCTTTAACCCTTTACCGCATATGCGACCATATATGGTATTCCAGTTTTGATCCAATTTTATTTCCAAATTAAGCATTATAAAAATTATAAAATAATTCAAGCTATTTTAGTACATCAAATATATATTTAGCAATAATAAAACGCAAAAAAATTCTCTGATTTTATGACATTTCCAAATAACCTCACTTTTATGCAAGTGGATGGAAAAGCAGAATTGAGTGCGAGTGATTTTCAAAATAGGATAACCTACTCTGTTAAGTGCTTTTTGATATAAAAATAAATATTTTCATGGCGTCTATGTGCGCATCTTTCTCGTCGGAAAATAATTTTTCCGTTTTTCAACTCTTTTCTACTCTTTACAACTAATTTTCATATACAATTCCGCAAAAAAAGTAAAATATAAAACTTTCTCATTATTTTTCTCTTGATGTATTTTATTGATAATTAAATAAAGCCATTTCCACCCTGAAACATTACTTCGCGCAGTAAAGAGTTAAGCGACCACTTGAAGCACCGGAGGTTTGAACACTTGAATTTATTTAATGTATTTTTACGGGCATAGCTGAAATTTCGTTCACCTGTTATTCAAATCAAGTTGAAGTTGCTTGCAGGGGTTTCCTTCACTTTACAATACTTTACTAGCAATACTTTTCTTTAAAATATGACGCTTCGAGGTCCATTAGTCTTCACTGATCTGCAAAAGTTCATAAATCATTAGCGGCCACTCTCCACTGAATACTCACCAAAGCGGTTTTAAAGAAGGCAAATATACGTTTTTTTTGAAATAAATTAATTGTGAATATCTGATTGATCGTACATCAACCAAATCAAATCAAATCAGTTGAAATAAGCTCACGCTGGGCTCTGATCTTTAGATCGATAGGTTCTAATACGCAATATTACGATTTCGCGATAGTTGGCATAGAATACCGCATAATTCTTCTTACAAATTGGATGTAGTACACATGAATTTTAAAACGCAGGTTCCTATTCGTTTGCCCACATTTTACACTGGAGTTGATTTGCTAACAGCTTGCCTCAGAATTTCAATAACTCAGTTGGTGGTTCGTCAGCTCGCGCAGCCATTGATATCCATTTCACATCAAAGTCGGGTAATCGTATACAATTTTTTTGTCAAATAAATTTTTATGAAAAATTTTTTTTTTATAAAATAATAAGTTTTATGAAAAAAATGTTTTTATAAAAAAGATACTTTTATGGACAAATCACTTTTTTTGGAAAAACATTATTTTTATGGTGAAATTATTTTTATAAAAATTATTTTTATGAAAAATTATAAATTTATAAAAAATAAACTTATAAAAATTATGTTATTAAATTTAATTTATGAAAACATTCTTCTTAAGAAAAAAAATTATTTAATAAAAAAATATTTTTATAATATAAAAAAAAAACTTAAATAACAAATGAATAAATGTCAAAATTGTGCAATATCTTTATATTATTTTCATGAAAAAAAACAAACACTGCTGTGACAAATATTATTTTTATAAAAAAATAATTTTTATGAAAAATAAAAAACATTAAAAAAAATTTAATTTAATTTTTTAAAGGATTTTGAAATTTCAAGTGGCACAAATTTCAAATTGGTTTTGGATACTAACCTATAAACATTTTATGATATTAATAATGATATCAAATGAAAGAAGATATCCAGCTATCACACAATTTTTTTGTATATTTTTTTTTCTTTGCATACTTTATATCTGAGGAGAAAATTTCAACTTTTATCTTAATGTTTTTATAAAACAGCAAGAAGAACGAAGTTAAGCTATGTACCACTACATATCCCATACATACGAACCTTTATCTTATATCTTCTTTCATTTGGTATCCATATTGATACCACAGAGTGGGCAAAAGTATTTAAACCCATTTTGTTCTTCTTTGAAACTTAAAAGTAATTTAAAAAATTATTAAATTGATGAGAGAATAAAAAAGTAAATATGCAGCATTGCTATGTAAAATCTATAGTTTCAGGCGCACATACAATTTTTCCTAAGTAGCTTTTACTGTACCACCGTGTTGCAAGTAAATATATTTGTATGAAACCAAAGCGCAATGCCTTACAGCGCCAATTTTGTTACTTCATAGCCACACCTTGCATACCGGTTGTGTGTTGGCACTAAAACCTAGTAATAAAAGTTTGAATGTGATCCTGGAATCCGCAATAGAACGTACATCGATAATTTCATACTTGCATGGGCGCGCATATTGCAACACCTGCACCACCAGCAAAGCCATCATGCAACTTTTACACATAAATTACCACATTTTCGTATCCATAAAGCAGATATTACACTCGCTGCAGCAGCGGGCAACGAGAAAAGCTGCGCAATAAATAGTAACGACTTCCCGCACCGCATGTTTTTGCAACTCCAATTGGCCATTTGTTGTGTGAACGGCGCGCGAAAATGCCGTCACTTCGGCGGCTAATTCTGCCAGACTCACAGCACACATAGCTGTGTGAAATATAGTCAGTTTACTTCATTGCGCACAAATTCTATTCACTTCAAAAGGGGATAGCAGCAGTCGATTCGTGCCACTTGTTGCTCACCTAATTCGCCTACTTCACCACTGGACGAAAAGCTGCTTTGCGGTTTACCTATATTACATTTTGATTATTTGTGGTTTTTTTTCTCATTCATATATTGCCACTTTTCCAATTTAGCACTACTTTCGTTACATAATCTCGACGTAAATGCAATGCCGTAAAAGCAGCATGGAAATTGGCAATCGCGCGTGCAACTATCTGCCACTGCCAGACGATTTCTTGTACTCGTTCATATTCGTCGCAACCTGTTTCACAGCTGCCACTACGCCGCGTGCGTATGTGCGCCTGTGCATTTTGTGCTATTTTGAAAGGAAAAGGCTTGTAAAATTTCAAAATGTTGCTACAACTGCACTCATATACAGTTAGCATATTTCTGCAGTTTCAACAGCACGCGCAACGCTTGGTTGCAACCTTAGAAAATGTGATACCGCATGAATTGTAAATTCCGTTGTTATTAAATATAGTACAACAAGTACCTTTCAAGCAGTACCTTAAGTGCTTTGTAGTGCTACACTTTGCTGCTGCTTTTGCGTTTTGACTGCAGCGGAATATCACTTACAGCCGCATTAGTGCCACTCAAAGGTAAGCAAGCATTCGTAATGCCTGATCAGTGACACTGGTTGAAGTGGCTCGTTGAAGTGGTCAGTGCCTTAAGTGGCAGTACTTTTGTGTGATTTTTGTGTTTAATTGTTGTGCCACTGTGTAGCCGATCATAGGCCATACATAAATCACCTGCCAGCTGCTGCATTTATTACTCATTCAGCCGAGCCTTTCATTAAAGTGTTGTTGCAGGCAGCTGGTAGCCAGACCGCAGAGCTTATAACAGGGCACTGTTAGCTCAGACCGACAGTTGATTTATTTCAAAACTAACTGCATTATTCATTCCTTGGAACATTTTAAAAGCATGCAAACCCTAAGAATTAAAAAAGTCGTGCATAAATTTAGAAGATGCGCTGCTCTTAATTGGCGCATAGGGCGAAAACTAGTGTCTTCCAACGGCTTCTATCATACACATAGTTCCTAATTTGACTCCAGGAACATAATCGCTTGCTTTCAGTGCGTACTGTCCTTATCCACATCATATTTGGGATACGACCACCTCTTTTGCCTTGTGGATTCCATTCAAAAGCCATTTTTTCCTCATTGGCTAATCCAGCTCCATTTTCCCTTTTCGATTTCCAGATTAGTGGATATGTTGTTTGTGAGATCGTGAAGATTCTCGTTTGTGATGATAACAGGCCAGAAAATCAGGCAGATTTTTCGGAGGCATTTGTATACGAAAGCTTGTAGTTTATTGTGTCAGTCAATTTCCAAGTTTCTGATCCATACAGGAGACCAGGTTTGATGCTTGTATTGAAGATTCTGAGTTTAGTCTTCTGCGATAGATCATTTGGCCTGAAAAAAGTCCCAAAGCTTTTTCAATTTGAAGAAAGCTGTGCACACTTTTCACTTTCGACATCTGCGCCTGCACCTCCGACCTTCGCTATCACTCCCAATAATAAAAGCACAGTAAAAAACAATAAAAAGAGCTTTATTAATTTTGAAAATAAAGGGTTTTCAAATAAGAGGTGTTATTCCTGTAAAAGATCAATGGTTTCGTTGCTTGTGTGGCACGTAGCGCCGTTTTGTTAAAATTAACGTTGTCCAGATCAATACCATCCAATTCCGGCCATAAAAAATCGTTAATCATCTCTCTATAGCGCAATCCATTCACCCTAACTGTTGCTCCAGCTTCATTTTCGAAAAAGTAAGGACCAATGACCTCCGCCGGACCATAAGCCGCAGCAAACAGTCACACGTTGAGGATAGAGAGGCTTTTCAACATTAACTCTTGGATTTTCTGAGCCCCAGGTCCAACAATTTTTCTTGTTGACGAAGCCTCCGAAGAGGAAATGGGCCTCCTCACTCAAGACGATTGTTCGGTGATGGAATTCCGGATCATTTTCATGCATTTCAACGACCCAATCAGCAAAGACACGACGTTGTTGATGATTGGCCGGCTTGAGTTCTTGTGTTAACTGGACTTTTAAGCCTTAAGTCCCAAATCTTTATGCAAAATACGGTGTAATGGCGTGTGTGGAATGCTTAATTCCAAGGAACGACGAGGCATGTACAACCCTGGGTTCTTCGGCTACAACAGCAATATTTTCGACTGTTCTTGAGCGACTTGCACGGATCACTAACTTGTCCCAACAGCTCGAATTTTTTCACCAATTTCTGTACTGCGGTCCGACAAGGTGCTTCACGATGATCCAAAAATGTTAGAGTTTTACAAACCGTCTCTGCCTAATTTTCACTATTTTTATAGTGAATTTGAATAATTTCAATGCGTTGTTTAAGCGTGGGTTGTTCCATTTTTATTAATGGCGTAGTTTTTACTTGTCAAATATCAAAAAATGACAGCTTCAAAGTGACAACTACCGAAATAGCGGGCTATTCAAAATAACACTTGTTATTGGAAAACCCTTTATTACCCTTGGAAGTTAATACACTTCTGCATCGCATGAAGCTAAAACTAATTTTCAAACTATTTTTGCGACTCGGAAGTTGATACTTCCAAAACGAGCTGTTTAAAGTCTTCAATAGTTACTACAGGCGTTGAAACCCTTTGACCTCGCATTTTTTGTTTTTTTTTTTGGGAACGACAAAACAGGCGACCATTTGCTTTGAGGTGCTTCTTTCGTGTCGTGAGCAACTATTGTGGCACTCAGCTCATCTTGGAATACCAGTAATGTCAATTGCGATTTCGTTTCCGCCTCATTTGCATAGACCCAAGTTTCGTCATTTGTGATGATATCACAGACGTGCTTTGAACCATCGCGGCTGAATTTCTACAACATTTCTATTTCTTTACACTAATCAGCACGAATCCTTCTTTAAGCAACTGCCAAATTTTGTGGTACTCAATGAGAACAAATCTTCTTGACGAACAATTGTATATGCAGTCTGATGGTCCCACTAATGCTCAAAGAAACCTTTGTCTCGCGATAGGTCACATGACGATCTTGCCTTATCAATTGGTGCTGGGTCACCGATTGATTCTGGCCCAACAATCGTTTTTGGACGGCCTTTTCGAAAATCATCCTACACGGATCGACGGCCCAGTTCGAGCTCAGTGTACCTATATTTCACAGAGGCAAAGTGTGGTGCAACAACGCCAAAAGCCGAAGTACGTTGATTAATGTTGCTCTTGCTCTTCTTTCGAATATCCACGCCGAAAATCGTAATAAATTATCGCATGAAAATGTTCACGAATTTATTCCATCTTTTGGGGAGTTGATGGAAATAACTCAGAAATATAACAGAATAAATAACTCACAGAAATATGAACAATTAAAACCCGTAAGGAAAAATGTTCTATGTAAGTTAGTGCTCGCTCGGAGATTACCGAACGAGGAACCCATCGTTAGGCAAATCAAACGCAGAAAGTGGCGAGAAAACCATTAGATAGCATCACGAGAATGGCACTGGACTGGAACCCGCAAAGGAGCAGAGGTCGCGGTTGACCAAAACACACTTGGAGAAGATCGATACTGCGCGAACTAGTAGATCTCAGATCTTTTTTTTCTCATCTGAGCTCTAACAATATTTATACATCCATATACAAACTAGCTTTAAAACCATTTATTTTTTAGAGATTTCTCCGCAAGAGAGTTTTTGTTTTGCTTTTTTTTGATAATAACTTTTTTCTCCATATAATTTCTTTTCACTGCTATATTCCTGCTACTTTTATACATTTATTACTCTTACTGCATTACCTATTACTGTTATTATTATGGAGATATTACACCATTGATTTACTCAATCAATTCTTATAAAATATTTTCTTTCTTTGCTTGCAGAATTCAAAATGCCCGAATTAACGCCAGTTCAGGAGTACTACAAAGGCAAAACCGTATTCATTACGGGTGCCTCTGGATTTATGGGCAAAGTTTTAGTCGAAAAGCTATTATACTCATGCTCTGCTCTCAAGGAGGTCATCATTATTGTACGTCCAAAGCGCGGAAAGAGCCCTGAAGTCCGTTTGGAGGAAATGTTCAAGTTGCCCATTTTCCAACGCATACGCGAGGAAAAACCAGAGATGCTGAAGAAAGTTACCAGCTTTAATGGTGATGTGACTTATGAAAGTAAGTTGGGGGTTAAGGGAAATCTTGTTGCTTTCTTAGAAATAAGTATAGCTGCAAAAAAATGACATTGATTTTATAAAGGGTGATCAATTTAGAGGTAGCAGATTTTAAATTGAAAGAAAGCAAAGAAAATTCAAATTGATTGGGCAATCTTTATTATTTTAGCGTAGAACCATTCATGACATTCATTTTTTAAAGATAATACCTTTCAAATGTTGGCCGCAACTATGCCGTAATTCGACCATCCACAAGCACCAATTGCGAAAGACTTGCTGGAGGACTTCGGTCGGTAACTCGTGAATAAATTTAGTAATGTTAGGTTCCAATATCTCAATCGAAGCTGGTTTATCTACAAAGTTCTTCAGCCCAAATACTGGGAAAAATTAGGTATTTAGTGTGCCAGAAGTCACGTGTGATTTGTCAAAAAAAATCTTATTAGAAAAAGTACCTTCAATCTGATCATCCGTTATATACCGGTATATACCTATGAAATGAGACTTTCAGCTATTAGTCCATAGATGTCGCTAGGAGTATTTTTAAACGGGTTAAGGGGTTAAATAGGATTTCAAACAAAAATCTATTTTTGTTTTCTTTTGTTTTATCAAACAATTTAATACATGCATGCTGATATTTTTACTTTGTCCTAGATCTTGGTCTGAGTGGTGAAAACTTGAAGTATGTCACCGACAACACAAACATTGTTTTCCATATGGCAGCCACCCTGAAACTGGAAGGCAATCTGAAGGATGCCATTGACATGAACACCACCGGTACACGTCGCGCACTGGACATTGCCAAGCAAATGAAAGGCCTCGAAGCATTCGTACATGTTTCTACGGCCTTCTGCAACTGCGATCAAGAGGTAATGCACGAGAAGATCTACGAATATCCACACAAACCAGAGGATCTTATGCGCATGGTCGAATGGATGGACGTTAAGACGTTGGATAGCATTACGCCCGAGCTGCTCAAACCGCACCCGAACACATACACTTACTCGAAGCGTTTGGCCGAAATATTGGTGCGTGATCACTACGAAACAATGCCGGTGATTATAGCACGTCCCAGTATTGGTGAGTACGAAGCATACACTAAAATGAAAGCAAATATTTTGAAAAGCCATTATTTTTGTATTCTATTTACGTATATTTTTGACTTTTACATTTAAAATGGGTTTGGCGCATAAAGCTTTATTTTACTTCTTAGCTGTTAAGCTCAAGTGCTTCAATGCTTTGCTGATTTTATTTTATTTTAGTGCATACATAAATAAGTAAATATACATTTTTGTTTTTACTAAAATACAGTTTTATGTAATGTAAAAACTCGTCTGCGCAGCATAAAAATGAATCCCATTACAAGTAAAAATTCAAAAAAACACTCATTCTGCTGCAGTAATACTAACTAATCTTAGCGCTTTTTATATTTCTCCAAATTATAAAATTGCGTTGTAAATCTACAATAATTTGCAATAGACAGACAAAACGAATGAATTGGTCCCTGCCAATTTTGAGTACGCCCTAGAGACGTAGCATTTTCCTGATGCCAAATGTCTTGATTGTGTCTTGAGCGAGTACTTTCACGAGTAGGTTGTTAGCTGTTGCGCAACATGTTGCTAAACATTGTTGCTGCCTGCGTTTATGCTACAATGAACGGCTGCTATGCCTTACAACATAAGTTCGTTTAGCAAATTAAATAGTAAATAACATCATTTTATGCAGCATTGCTTGTTTGATTGTGCATTTTTGCCCGATTTTGTTGCTTTTCTTTCTGCAATAAAAGGAAAAAATGAAAGTTGTGTATCACAGAAGGGTAACTTTTTTATCACAATTATATTATTTAAGTAAAAAAACTTATACTCTGGAGAACATTTTCTTTACTTTTTTATTTATTTTTTATTTACCATAATCAATTAATTTATTTGTTTTATTTATATACATTTTCCTGCCAAATGTTTAGTATGTAAGTACCTGTGCTTCTTATCGCGCCGAAGTTGATAGTCTAAACATTTATTAGTTATGCGATCTTGTGTGTTTTTATTTCTGACAGAAAAACAAGAAAAATACTTGCTATTGATATTTTATTGCTGTGCTAATGCTTTAATTTACTCCAACTGCATTAATTTACATACTTATACATACAAGGTGGCACAAAATTAATCACCCTATTGGAAGAAATTTCAAGAATATTAGATTGGGGGAAAAGAAATGATTTTATGGTCGACCTTTAGCTCCTAGGCGATGCTATGACTACTCACATGCCGGCCAGCTTCGATTATTGACATTATTGATATTTTCTTTAACATCAAAAATATCTGAACGGAATCGTCGATACCAAAGTTGCACGTAATTGGCTGTTAGAGTATCGGCACCATTTAAGGGGGAGCACCACTGTGAACGCGTGAAAATGATGAATATTTTTTTATAAGTAGGGATGATTATTTGAGGATCGAACAAATTATATTTTATTTAACATATATTCAACTATACTGACACAAATTATTATTAAAAAATATTAAAAATTACAATTGTTATTAATATTAATGCAATGACGACATAAAAAATTGATGCACCTTGGTGGCCACGATACAGCGGTGAAAAATCATCTGAAAGCAAAAACCCGAAAAAATTCTTAATCCATACATCAATGGCTATCGTCATATGTGGGAGTTTTTTTTTATATTTTTTTTTGTTTTTTTTTTTGAGAAAATGGTGCAGGTTTGAAAAATGATTTTGTGTTTACCCTTTTTTTGTTTTCGAAAGGCTTGAAATAATATAAATTTTTGGAATTTTTAAAAACGGCAATGTACGACTGTAGCCAATACATGTACAAAAATTTAAAAAAAAAATTAAAATCGGTTCATAAGTCTTCGAGAAATCGAGGCCACCGTGTTCAGAAAAGTCGTTTTGAGAAAAACGCGTTTAAAGTTTTCATTGGCCGTTGTATCATAACTCACTATCTGCACTTATTGTATTGGATATAACTTCAATTTTCAAGATTTTAAGCTATATTAACATTTTTTTTTTACATATTTTTGAATATATCTACTTTAAGAAAATGCAAAAAACAAAAATCGATTTTTTTGAAAAATCACAGTGGTGTTCCTCCTTAAGATTTCAGCGGTCTGGCTTGCATTTTCGCCTTTATCAAAGAAGAACTGTAAAATCTACCGAATTTTCTCTTTTTTGATTTCCATTGTTAACACCCTGTGACTCACAACTCGCAGAACATAAATTTATAGAGAAGGCTCAGGCACGAATGGCTCAGAATTAATTAATTTTCTACTGTTAACTTGTGGTGAAGTATATTACAATAATTTCTGAGTTGAATTTCTTACCCTTGTTTTGTTACTGCCCAAAATGAGGAACGGTTCAGGACGGAACCTTCTTTATGAATTAACTTTCTCTGCACAACTAAGTGGAACAAACAAAAAACAGCAAAAGATTGTTTTTAGTGTGAAATGTCACCTTGCCAACGAGCATAAACTTTAAATTAGTTGATCGATACTTTACGAGACCTCGATCACTACAGCCATGTACCGAAAAAATAATGGACTTCCTTTGCCCCAAACTAATATTTGACACTTATGAACAAGAAAGCTGCAGTGTAGAAACAGATAAGTAATGGAGCCAAATAAATAAAGATTTTCATCCAATAAAAATTTCCATCACTCAAAATATTTTTGTGTGTTTTTTAGTAAAAAAGTGATTTAAAAACTAAATGGGTGCTTAATTTTGCGCCACCTTATATTTATATTTAATAGTCCCTAATTATATTTTACATTCTTCCATAATTTATATTAAAAAAATAAACTATTAAAGCTTATTAGAAATGCTCTGCAAACTGTGTCTAACTCATTTTTTTGATAAAAATTTAAAACTCCTTTGATTTCGCCTCCTTTGCCGTACGCTAACGAAATTCTTCGTGTATTTGTGTTAAGTGCTTTCGAACTAAAAATGCTTTACAAACTCCCAGGCTTCTTACTCGCTTGCCTTGTGTAACTAAGAAAATATTAAACAAAAACAGAAACAAAAACAAAAAGAAAAAAAACAAAAAAAAGTTAACACAGAGTGCTATATATATTTTTACATCGGAGTATAAAATCAAAAAATTGTGCATTACCAAATTGAAATCGGTTTGTGGACCCATTTGACATTTTTCATCATCAATCGAATATTTATTGCGCGACACAACATCAAATACTATTTTTTTTATGTGCAAGTGCTGTTGAAATGAAGAAATGAAAAAAAAAAAATTAAAATGAAAAAACCAAAAAAAAAACCTATTTATGTATATGTATTCATCTTGTGTCACATCTATCGTCACTGCAACGTCACACCGTCAAAATTGCTTATATACCAAACATGCAACATGCAACATGCTACATACTCCCCTACATGCATACATACATATATACGCGTACTATCGTAATCCTCCCGAGCTTACAAAAAATGCGCTTACAAATGACTTTCGTATGCTAAAAAGCTTCTGCTCATTTATACTTAAACATACAAACTAAAGCTTAAATACCGCCTCACAATCGCTCGCCCCCACAACATCAGCATTGTCGTAACGGAATAAGAAAAAGTGTGAACCCTGCAAAAGTGCAAATGAAATCGCTGCCAATCTATGCCTATCCAGCTGATAACGCTAAATCGTACAATCACAATTACCAACAAAGACCTGTTCAGAGACAATTTACACTATCACCTATGAAAATAATCGTCGTTACCTATATTTGTTTTGCCCAGCGCGCAGTACTGTGCTTGCATTTTTCTTTTTGAACCTCGCTGCCGGCTAATGCTTTCAATAAAATAAGAAAGAAATATTTGCAAAAACGGTATGTTGAATGCCTAAAGAATATACAAAAATAAAAAATATACAAAAAAATCTTCCTTTTCCTACTCCTCTATTCCCCCGAAACCACTTACTTGGTTTCTCTTTTTCTTACTATATAAAAATCACTCACTATTTTCATAAAAACCAAGCCATCCAACACAACCTTTTTTCATCAGTTAATTTTCTATAAAATTTCCTAAACAACCGCAATTTCATTCTAAACAGTCGCATTTTTCTAGACTTCTAATTTGAGAGAAATCCTGTTGTTTATCACTTTAGGTCCACAATAGCCCATTACAGCGACTCTACTCGAGTTCAAACAAACAAAACAACTGGCATCTATTAGAAACAGCTTATGAAGCAAAGTGCATCTCCGCGCAGAGGAACACCGCGTCATTCACTATCATCGCCAGCAGATACGAATATTTTGAGCGCTGCAGCATTGTTTTTCACCCGCAGCTCATGACTTAAATAGCTCAGCTGAACGATCTTCCTTCGCCGCCCATTGTGTCTTCGTGAATCTCATAGGTGTAAAGTTTGTTGTTCCATTGCCTGCGGTGCTTGTCGTTTTCCATCGTTCATGCAACTGCGACATGCTAAAGGATTGTCATGAGGCAGATCTTTATTACTCAATTGTCAATTGAGCTCAAATTTGAACTTATTTACAGGAGACATTCTCAGATTTCAACTAACGTTGCGAAAGATGATCCCCGAATAAAAATTCCACATACAAGGAATACATCGTCAATATCCTTTAAGATCTTCTAGGAGTTATTTTTGCAAACCATAGTAGTAGTCGTAGAAAAGGAAGGATGTCTCAAATTTAATACGAAAATGTAGAGCTTAGAACAAGTAATCAACTTTTGCTCCTTCGTTTGGTATAAAATAAGTGATGGATCAACAGCGCAACAAAGGAATCTATCCAGCAATCTACTTTCAGAGCCGCATTATTTGTATCCATTCGGACGACATGACCCAGCCAACGAAGGCGCTGTACCTTTATCCGTGCACTATGCTTATATCGTCGTAAATCTCATACAGCTCATTGTTCATTGCCTACGATACTAGCCGTCGCCAACGTGCAACGGTCCAAAAATCTTCCGGAGGATCTTTCTCTCAAACACTCCAAGGGACGCCTCATCGGATATTGTCATCAGCCACGCTTCTGCGCCATACGTTAAGACGGGCATGATTAGAGCCTTGTAGAATGTTAGTTTTGTTCGTCGAGAGAGGACTTTACTACCCAATTGCCTACTTAGTCCAAAACAGCACTTGTTGGCAAGAGATATTCTCCGTTGTATTTAGCTAGTCCATGAAGATTGACTTCCATAGAGTTCCTCTTCCATAGCTTGCATAAAAAACACCAGTTTAGTGCATCATAAACGACATCCACAACAGTTTTGCTTAGCTCTAGTCGTGGAACCGCTTCGCACTGTCGACAAAAACTGGAACCTACGCGCTATTGAGGTTCTCCGGAGACCACCGTAACCAAGTGCGATGGTCCGTAACTATCATTCGGGAATGCGTAGGTTCGAATCTCCGTGTATGAAACAGCAAAATTATACATAGAAAAAGTTTGTTCTTATAGTGGCCACCCCTCGGCAGGCAATGGTAAGCCTCCGAATGTGCTTCTACCATGAAAAAGCTACTCATAAAAACCATTTGCCGTTCGGAGTCGGCTTAAAATTGTAGGTCCCTTTATCTGTGGAAAAATATCAAGGCGCACGCCAACACTTCTCCACAAAAACCCGGTCTCAAAACTGTAAACTATTCTGCTTGATTAGTTTTGATAGTTACCCTGAGCTGTTATCGTTAGATCATAAATATCATAAACACATAGTGACGGCAGCCCCGTGTTATTAGCATTTAAAGAGCGTTTTTGTTTCACCTCTATTGAAAATAATAAACTTCCGTCTTTCTTTTTCGCCAAACTCTTGAAGTTATGTGAGTTTTCTAAGGACGACCTTGGATTCACGATCTCAGCCGCTGAGCCACTTCGCGAAACGCACGATGTTTTGACCTGATATCAGCTGTTCGATCTCATCAATGATTCTCATCATCTAATTTTGTAATATCCATCAGCTTCTCTTACTGGTCCAAATATCCTTCTTTAAATTTTACGCTCAAAGCGGAGAAGATAGTTCTTTATGTTAGATGTCAGTGCCCATGGTTCGCAGCTATATGTTGCTATTGGCCTTATTAGCATCCCGTAGATTTGTAGCTTCCACGACCTCTATAGTAATTTATTTTTGAGAAGTTTCAGGTAAGGGAAATAACTTCTATTAGCAACTTGCAGTCAATCATTCACGCCGATTAGGGGGTCTGCAGTGCTGCTAAGGTTTATACACAGGCATTTAAAACTCTCCACTTTGTGAAAAGAAAGAAAGTATTTTGTCTTATCCATTTTCGGTTAGAAAACCAACATTTCATTCAAAATTTCTACAATATTTACCACACTTTGTGTCAAAAGTTATTTTATTTTGCCATCCATAACATTTGCCAGCTATTTCATCGCATATTTATACATAAATATTTCACAATAATGATTTCTCCCTCATCGTCTTCATATAAGCCTCTCCTTCTCATATGCGCTTACCTCTTACTCCATACGAATATTCCCATCCTCTTCTCTTTAAATATTATCCTATCCTCCTTACGCGGATTCCCTTCCTTTTAATCCAATTAACTAAATTTCGTTCCTAAATCTCCTATCATATAGTATCGCCTTCGGCGTATGAACCTGTTCCCGGTTGGGTTGACAATTTGAATGGGCCTACTGGTCTTTTAGTGGGCGCCGGTAAAGGTGTTATACGTTCTATGCTCATCGATACGCGTTTCAAATCCGAGGTTATTCCGGTCGATTATGCCATCAATGGACTTGTCGTTATGCCCTACGATTTCAATAAGCAAGAAACGCGGTATGCAAACCTCAGCATTATCTTTAATTCATTTTGAAAGGAAAAAACCTAAACTTGTGCATTTACCAATTACTCTAGTCCGGCAACAGTACCAATTTTCAATATAACCGCAGCCGAGCATCGCAAGCTACAATGGGGTGAGGCCATCGAGATGGGCAAGAAAATTGGCTATGAATATCCTATGGAGCTGTGCTTGTGGTATCCGGATGGCTGTATTACCACAAATCGACTTCATCATCAGATCAACGTTATACTTTTCCATTGGTTGCCGGCATATTTGATCGATTTTCTACTGCTTATATTGGGTCAGAAACGTTTGTAAGTGTAACCACTCTTTGAGAGAGAATCGATCGTAATAATCGCCCAACACTGACGAGATCTCAATCAATTTTAGCATGTTACGTGTACAGCGGCGTATTCAAATAGGGCTTGAAGTTCTGCAATTCTTCTCGATGCGTTCATGGGTATTCAAGTCTACGGCGTTCGATGGGCTCTGGAAATCACTAACTCCGGAAGATAAGAAAATGTATGTACCTAAGCGCTAAAAAGAACTATGAAATTTATACTTCCTAATGTGAGATGAATTAATGTGAGCAACTCTATACAGTTTCAACATGGATATGGATCCCAAGGAGTCTATTCAAGAATATATGCTCTCCTGTTTGCATGGTGGACGCCTATATCTGATGAAAGAGACACCTGAATCACTACCGCGTGCACGTCGCAATCTCAAAATGTGAGCATAGAGAGTGGGCAATAAGAGAGTGCAACAGTGTCAATGAGCCTTAGAATGCAATAGGGCGGGTGAATTTTGTTTTCGACATACTTCCTAGCAGATGCGGTTCCGACATAACATTCTAAGAAAAAAGTCTATTAGAGCAGAACTCTATAAGCAGTTTCGAGCCACCCAAATCTATCTTTAACTCCCCGTTGGACACCGTTTTTAATACCTTCGGCTGGTCATTCGGATCTGGCCTTTTCTCCTTCTGTTCGAGGATCCTTTTTAAAAGGTTCTATCCATAAATCGATAAAAAATTAAGTTTGAGGCAGCTCCCTGTAACCTCAAGTCGTTAGCTATAATAGGAATATGCTAAATTCATGGCCAAAGTCGAAGAAGTCTGGCCAGGCACGGGTGCCGAACGGAGGGTTAATTAATACGAGGTTGATATGAAAATTAATATTTACCAAAATCGTATGAATGTTAGCTTTTTAATACAAACCAGTTGTTGGTGTTTTTTTAGTACGAAGTATTTATTTTTTATATTTTGATGACCTTAGAATGGCACAAAAAAGCAAGTTAAGCGTAATTTTTCTGTGTTTTTTGCGCATTCATTAAGTATAACAACACCAAATGAAAAAAATATATATAAAATCAGTTCATAGTCAGACTCCTTCGGTACTTTGCGCCTCCGGCCAGCGCTCTAGCAAATAATAATAATAATAGTCAGACTTTTGGCAAACTTTCACTTTATCACAGAAACTTCTCCATGAAGTGCGCTTATCTTTCTTAATTTCTTACAAATAATATAGTCCTAATCCTGACTTGTACTCGTACAGTTCACTAACTAAGGGTGACTTATTCGTTTTTGCTCTATTAATAAAGCTGCTAATCGAAACCCTTAATTCAGAGAGCTCAGTTGTCTCACTACGGTCGGTTCTACGTAACCGGAACGACTCGGTTTTATATTCCGCCAGGAATTGTCTCTTCAGCAATGTTTATGCTGCTACAACAACAAGAACAACGGGTTCTGCTTCTTAGGAGACGGTTTTACTGGGCAAGAGCTCTAAAAGTCACTATTGCAAGCAGATTTGGAAATCTCCACCAGCGTATCGATTTATCCACCCGAAAGTACGCTATTCTTCAATATGTGTAGATCCCAGTTCGCACACCTCAGAAGTATTTTTGTTGGTCGCGTTGTGTTGAGAGTGAATTTAGTAATCATCCGAAATGGAGAGAGCATTTAGCACCTTTTAGTTGGAGATTTGGTAGTTATGATTGATTTGGTATATGATTTAAAAATACCTTTTTTTTAAATTGGTGCTTTTGAAATTGTCTTTAATGATTTTTTTTTCATAGAATTTAATGTTGCATCTGAATCTGCTTGAAAGTATTTCGAAATCGTTTCCTAAAATTTAACCCGTCTTAATGCACATACATGAAAAGTGAGATTTAGCTCAGAGTAAATTTGTGTATGCTTAAAGAATTGCATAACTCACGGATTCTTACTCATAATGAGAGCTCGTGCTCAAAGGGAGAGTTTGAATTTATGTTACATAGAAAAAATGTTGAAAGAGAGTTAAGAAATTCGTATGCAAGCATAATGCAAATTTAACTGAGAAAATTGAGTCTTCGGCTCATTAACTTAGCACTTCTATGTATGTTTGTATGTATACATGTACGTATGTACATATTTGCCTTTTACAGCCTGTACGTGTTGGATCGCTTCTGTAAGACTGTGATATTAGGCCTGTTGGCATATTGGCTGTATAACCGCGTAGCATCCTTTATCAGCGGTTAGAAGTGGGTTGACAGATTCGTGCATATGGAGAATTAGAGAGCGAGAGCAGCTGATATGCTGAATGAATTTTGTTGTTATAAAACTTAACGCGCGGAATTTTTTGCTTAAATTTGCTTTATTTGCACAAAGTGAACATACTTAACAGTTATGCATATTATTATATCTTGGTATGTATGTATATAAATTTACTTGTATAGGTTGCATTGTTTAGGTTTAAGTGACACATACGTACGTTTATACGTGCGATTATTTTTGATATGAATAAAAAATAAAATGGCATATTTTTATGCAAATAAAATGAACAAACTTTTGATATATTTGTTTTTATGCGCACAAGTACATATACAAGTGCTCTGTAGAAAAAATGTTGAAAGAGAGTGGACAGTTTAATAAATTTTATGCTGGTAATTAAAGCCTGAAAAGTCTGACCAGATATTTGTAAAAACTTTAACCGATTTTTTTACTTGTGTAAGTGCCTACAAATTCAGTGAGTGCGTGTAAAAATGCTTCAGAGTATGCATACCAATAAAAAGTGAAAGTGAAAAACGCGTGGCTAGAAGCATCGAGAGACTGGTACCTCCTAAAACACTCAGACTAAAAAGCCCATTGCATTTGAAGCTCTGAAAAGTAAAAGGGTTGATAGTTGAGGAGAAAAAGAGAGAAGTGACAGAAAAAGAGATAGGATAGAGTAGAGTCGGAGATAGAGATAGTTAGTCCTGTTAGAATTTTCTTGATTCTTTGGATTAAGAGAACGAATTTTACACATTTTTATGACGTCGGAACAGAAAATTCGTAGTTTTGCTTTAGCAACAGCAGGACACTCACAGAGAAAATGATCAGTGCTATCCGATTCCTCCAAGCATGACAGGCAAATGGGGTATGCAATGATTCCATTGGTGGTCGTATGCGGACTCCATGGATTGTTTCCTGTAATAATATCACCCATCAACCGAACGTGTTTTCTACCAAGTTTTTTGAAGTGAGTTTGATAGTTTTCTGTTCGCGCTTGTCACAAACACTTTGCAGTTCTGCAGCGTTCTAGACTGGACCAGCGCTCTATGTGTAAATTACATACATAATCGCTGATCTAATTCATGATTCTTGTAGATCACAAGACTGATGGAGATTTTATCTTGGGATGCCTCTGAAACACGTTGACCTCAGTAGGACAGAAGCAGGCCGCTGAGAGTGCTGGGGATCTCCCGCCATTTAATTTCCAAACTCATACCGGTGGTTATTGGTGATTGTGTGTCGGAACTCATTCCGAGAAGCTGGGACTTCCATACACCCCGCTTTGCAGAGTCGTGGGGATCCGATAGAGAAAGAGACTGTTGAACACTTTCTTTGCAAATGTCTGGCGACTAGAGGTCTCTTAGTGTGCCATTCGGGTATAACCTGAGCCAGTTCTCTATGTCAGAGTGGTTAAATGGCTTTTACATCCTTTTATCGGTATTGAGAACTTTAAGTAAGAAGAGATAGCTACCTTTTAGATCCTTAGATCTCTATGGAACAAAAAGCTTGAGAAGGTACTAAAATTCATCAGAAGCCTTTAATTTTAGGCTTGTAGTAAGGCCCAATACACCACCTTAGAGGTCACAGTGCATTATAGCCCAATAATAATAATAATAGCCAGAACATAAAAAAGGAGACAAGTGAGATTGCAAAAACTTCCGGAATATCTCTCTTTTAAACTCGGGAAATCATTCAGTAGTTTACCCGTTAAACAAATCATTCAGTAGCTTACCCCTCGAGAGAATTAATCCGGTGGCAGAGGATAACCTGGGCGAGTAAAAATGTGGATTCAGAGCGAACAGATCAACTACTGATCAATATTTTGTAATGTGCCAAATTTTTGAAAAATTTCCTCCGGCCAGCAAGGAGTGCCGAAGGAACTCGCGGACCGTGGCAGGAACAACATGGTGATGCATGGAAAAATTCAAACTCTTTAGAATTTGTCGCAGGTGTGAAACAAGGAGACACACTTTCTACCGTCATATTTCACTTAGTTTTAAATTTTGTAATCGCCACCATTTTCACGAAAAGCGTGTAGAACTGCGGTTATGCTGACGTTTTCGCGTTGCGAGAAACTAACGCACTCTTGCTGACTGTACGCTGGAGCTGATAACTAAAGCAAAACCAGTCAGCCTTGAAGTTAATGTCGATAAGACAAAATACCTCGTTGGGTCCTTAAGCGCCACACACTATGGCAACCTAGAGGTCGACCCATATTCTTTTCACAAAGTGGAGAGTTTTAAATGCCTGTGTATAAACCTTAGCAGCGCTGCAGACCCCCTAATCGGCGTGAATAATAGACTAAAATACAAAATTAATTGCTATCACGTTCGTGTAAGCTACAAATCTACGGGGTGCTAATAAGACCAGTAGCAACATATTGTTGCGAAGCATAGGCACTGACAACTAACATAAAGAACTACCTTATCCGCTTTGTGTGTAAAATCCTAAGAAGGTTATTTGGACCAGTGAGTGAAGCTAACGGATCTTACAAAATTAGATCAAACAGGTGGGTACATTTAGTCAGGGTCACAAATAATCCTTCTAAGAGCTGCAGGTCGGGCCCTTTCTGCTCTATAGAATGGCTTGTGGGATGGTAGAACTGCCTCTACGAAAATGTTGCAGGAATTCTACTTGTAGAAATAATGAAGAGGAGAAACAATTTCTTATCTTTTCTGTAATTATGTCGTTCTGGTTTTTAGCGAACTTAGGTACTGTGTTGAATATTTGTGTAAAATTATAAATCATTACTCAAAGGGGGTATACCTCTTCAAGCCATATGAAACATATAAAAAATAAAAAAAATGATAAAATCAGCGTCAATATGTCACGGCTCTCACTTCTTGTTCAGTTAGTTATTTCTATCAAGCGCTTGGGGTGAGCAAATACTTTAGGCGAACTTGGAGTTTTTCTATTTCGCGCTCTTCAAGATCGTCTCATTAGCTTAAGTTATTGTTTAAATTTAAAACAGGATGCAATAAAAAAAATATAAATTAAACAAATTAAAATTCTTAACGCCGCGTTGTCTTCCTATAGTAAAACAAAATTTTCAGCTGAGCTCCTTCGCTTCTCTGTGAAAGGTTTTTAAAGAGCTACTGGCTGATTGACGATTGAGTTTTTCTTATATCTAAGTTTATTGAGTAAATTCTATTTTCGGTTAAAAACTTTTGTTGTAATAGTTACGCGTCTGTGCTTCAGGTGTGTGCTGTTCAAGAAGGAGTGAACTTTGTCGTGGAAAACAGGCGGAGAGCCAGAGCTGTACCTGTCTGCAGCGACAGCAAACTTGCGCTCCGGCCCTCCAACCACTTCAAGCGTAGTTGAATCCTGTAAATCCAGGTAGAACTATGCCGGTAGGCATAATAGCCTGATGCTAACATGGGTCCCCGGACACGTGGGTATCATGGGTAACGAGACCTCTGACTCCTTAACTAGGATGGGCTCTGAGGGAACTTCTTAAGCTTGAACTGACATTCCCTTCTGCAGCTTTTAAAGCCACGGTTAGCAAATGGGTTACTTCAACCCACAAGCGGGTTTGGCAAGCTGAGAGAGGCTGCAGATGGACAAAACTGATGTTACCTGTCCTGTCCGACCGACTGGCGCAATTCCTCCTGTCACTAAGCAGAAGGGACTGTAGGTAGCTGGTTGGATTGATGATAGGCCACTTTCTATGGGCAAAGCACATGGAAAAGGTGGGCATCTCAGACAGTGCACTCTGCTCAGCATGTGGAGAGGGGGATGAGATGGCGGACCACTTTCTACGCGTCTGCCCGGCCTTTGCTCCAGTCAGGGTTGAAGTCTTTGGCACTGATTTGCTAAAACGAGACCAACTTGGCTCCTTGGCACCACAAGAACTACTCTGATTTCTTCGGTGGTCGAGTAGATTTAAAAATAATAGTAAAAAGGGCATCCGAGTACAGTACAATGGATTTAATGTGCTGTATTTGCTAGTTGTCCCGACAAAAAAAAAAATAGTTACGCGTTTCGTCTTTATTTACGTGTTTACAAATAGTTTGCAATAATTCATGTAAAATAAAAAATAAAAAAATTCTCTGTGAATGAAACATCCCAAAAGCATTAAAATGGCTGCACTTACACACAGAAATACCAACAAATACATAAACAATATTGTTCTTCTTATTTTTACAATTTTAATGCATAAACAGAAAATCTGTTACTTATTACTTTATACAAATACGCACACATACATACATAAATATATACTAGGAAAACCTCACACACTCTCAATAGACTCATGCATGTAAATTGAAACCAAACTCACACAAGCGCAATCAACATCTCACTCACACCCAACAACCACCTACTCACACAACCACATATACTTACATACATACATACATACATACATACATCTCTCAGCCAACTAATAAAATTATTGTGGCGCGGTTCACTGGTAAATATTTGTGTGTTTCAAGAATTTTCAATGAAATGTTTTTAAAATAAGTTTATTATTTCTAACTTTTTTCCAATAATCCTCTTACGACAACAAATGTGCAGTTTCTCCCGCTGCATTTGAGCCACAAAAAGGTTGGGTGGACAATCTAAATGGACCCACAGGTCTAATGATTGGCGTTGGCAAAGGTGTCATACGTTCGGTGCTCGTTGACGAGAAAAATCGCTCCGAAGTCATACCCGTCGATTATGCCATCAACGGTCTGATTGTGATGCCATACGAATTTTACAAGAGCAGAAGACGGTTAGTGAAATCAACGCATAAAATGATATTTAAACAAATTATTTACCCCTGTTCTAGAGTCAACGAACTCAAGTTTCCAATATTTTGGAGCGAAATTTTGTTTTTAATAATTGAAGACTTTTAATAAACTCAATGGAGAATAACCGTTAAAAGCGTTCAAAATGTGGTGCTGTTTGTACTCTAGAACTGGGGTGATGGATTGCAAATTTCGTAGTAATTATTTATTTATTTATTTATTTATTTGTATTATTTTTTTCAGCCCCGCGGAGGTGCCAGTCTATAACATCACAAATGCCGATCATCGCAAGACGAAAATGGGTGAAGTTATTGGCATGTGCAAGCGTTTGGGGCGCGAATATCCACTCAATGTGGGTCTCTGGTATCCCGATGCTGTTATCACCACCAACAAGTTGTATCATCAATTCAATGTGCTAATGTTCCATTGGTTGCCTGCCTACTTTTTGGACTTTTTGCTTTTGATATTCGGACAGAAGCGATTGTAAGTCTGTTATTCTATTTGCGGTGTGTTTGAGTGGGATATTCAATTTAACAGGGTATTTTTATTAATATCAAAGTATAGACGTGATGAGAATTTATATAATACGGTACAATAGAGGGTGGTCCAAATACAAGTTTCTTTTTAGAACTTAGGTTTTTTGACAGCTCTTAGTGGTTAGAAATTTTGTTATAAATTTTCAGTATAATTTTTTGCTAAACGAAATGTGTTTGCCGCTAAAATCCATTCGAAGTTTAGCAGTGCACGTATTGAAAATATGTCTTGCCTGAAATGAATCTTTGCACAACGTTAGTGAAACTACCCTGCTACTGAACAACAGTCTCGAACTTCGTCGCCATAAAGTGCCAGTGCCAAACTAGTTTCGCAGTGTAGAGAGGAAGTAGAATTGCTTGGTCATTGGCGTCAAATTACTCTGACACGGATTCCCGGATGCGGGGGTCTGCTTAATGCATCATCAAAGCTGCCGTCGCATGTCCGGGAACTAAAAAACTCTCCCTCGTTTGGAACCGTCGCCCAGCCTGGAAAAGCTTTCGCATTACTTCAGTATGGCGTTCCATCTTCCTTATTACAAAGATATATGCCTATGTGCCGCCGTAGACGAATGATTTGGTGCGTGATTACCATTCGGAATTCACAGAGAGGTCGTTGGTTCGAGTCTCGGGGAAAGCAAAATTAATAAAAGCATTTTTCTAATAGCGGTCGCCCCTCGGCAGGCAATGGCAAACCTCCGAGTGTATTTCAGCCATGAAAAATCTCCTCATAAAAATATCTGCCGTTCGGAGTCGACGCACACCACAAATAGGAGGAGGAGCTCGGCCAAACACCTAACAGAAGTGTACGCGCCAATTATTTATTTTTTTTTATGCCTATGTGCCTGCGTCCAGGCCCCGCTTTTTTATGCGGATAATTCTTTTCGCGAAAAAATCTTGTCGATTACATTTTCAATGGTTATGTGATCGACTGCATTCTCCAGCGTTCGACGTTCTTGTTCCCAACGCGTGCATTGGAAAAAGGTGTGTTCAGCGGCATCCCCGTATATGCATTTGTGGTGTTCGCTTTTCCTTATTATGAACAGGTATTTCTGGAAGCATTTGGGTTGCATAAAAATTCACTTCATCGAAGCTCCTGCTGTTCCATGTGGCGACGTCTTTTAGCTTTTTCCTTTCAAATGATAGTAGGTCGATCGGTATTGAACCGCTTATTACTTGAACAGCTGGCCCTGATACTGTGCGGTAGGCGGACACAACTCTCAGGATTGTCGTTCGTTGTACCGATGCTAAGAGCTTGCCTCGGTGATTTACCTTTAGCGCATTTGCCCACAGTTCAGCTCCGTATAAGAGGACGGAGAGCGTGGTAGCCATCATTATTTCCCGTTTTTTTTGGGTTGGACCCCATATGTTTGCCATCAGTCTACTGAGTAAGGATGCCATCTTAGCGGCTTTCTCTGCTGCGTATTTTATTTGGGCCCAGAAGGTTAGTCTTGAGTCTTATGCCTATGTACTTTAGGACTTTTTTTGTGATTAGCGTATTTGAGCGAGATTGCATGCTGAATTCTAACAAGATGTGCTTCTTCGTTAGAAGTATTAGCTCCATTTTGTCAGTGGCTAAGTTGAGACCACGTGAATCTAGCCATGTTTGCGTTTGTATCATTACTTGGTTAAGTTTTCTACGAGCTTCGTCAACGTTTTTTGCTGTGATGACTGCTGCGAAATATCTTGTCATAACTAATGTTCTACAAGTCGGGACCGCGAATTGATAATTCTGTCGCTCCGAATGTGACTTTTATACAACAAGAACCCTGTGGAGTTTGATAGACGAGTTTCGAAAATAATTCTTCATTATGCATTGTAGGTATGCCGGAATTTCGAACTTTTGCTCTAACACCGCCTATCTTACGCTATTGAAAGCGTTCTTTCCATCTCAGATGGCAAGGAGGACTATGCTTCTTCTACTGCCCTGTTGCGCTGTTCCTACACTATTTATGACAGTTTCGATTGCCTCTATTGTAGACTTTCCGCGTCTAAAGCCGTGATGCCTTGCTAATAGTCCTCCGGCGTTGTCTATGACTGCGACTAGTCTAGGCATAATTAGTTTTTCAAGGTGCTTGCCTGCTGTGTCGAGCATGCATAATGGCCGATATGATGATTGGAGGTTCGGGTTGCCTTCTTCTTACTTACTAGCACGAGCTGCTGCTTTTTCTAGATTTTTAGGTAAGTTCCCTCTCTTAGGCAGCCGTTGTACATGTCTAATAAGACTTGTGGTCGCATTTTTTGCGATTTCCTTGAGGAGTAAGCCGGAACTTTCAACGTTGGAGCATTCACTTGTAGCGCTTGATTCCACGAATTATTTTCTCCATCGATCCAATTGCGCAGATTCGTTTTTTGTTTTTGTTTTTTTTTTAAGCTTAATCCATCTCGGCTGGAGGTTACACATCCCGGATAAAATTTTCAAGGGATTGTGCTCTGGTGGAGCGTAGTCCATTTTCTACGCCCAGGCGATTACTATTGCTTAAATAATATATTTAAAAATCTACGAACTATTGCACATGTGTCCAGTATGGTCGACTTCTGCATGTCTTCTAAAAGGTGTTGGCAATCATACTTCTTCAAGTTTTTTATTAGATGCTTAGACACTAATCCAGTGGACGATATAATTATTGGAATTCTATTCACTTTCCTCGCTTCGTGCATCCGTTTCAGTTCTATGGCCAAAGCTGCATACTTCGATATTTTGGTGGAGTATGTGCTTTGGATGTTGCGATTAAGGGGCACCGCTATATCGATTACTTCGATTGTTTTATTTATCTTGTCGAACAAGATGATGTCAGGTTTGTTGGCAGCTGCGGTTTGATCTGTAGAAATAAATCTGTCCCAATACAGTTTAAAATTTGCATTTTCCAATATTGCCTTTGGTTCATATTTTAAATATAAGACTTCTGCTTGTTATAGACCGTGTTTTATCGCAAGTTGTTGGTGAAGGATCTTTGCTATATTGTTATGTCTCATGACATATTCACGGGGGGCAAGTACGCCACATCTAGCAATTAAATGGTCGATTGTTTCACCGTAAATGCCGCACCTTCGGCACCTATCTTCTATTGCTTCGCCATGCATCGACTTTCGGAAATTCCTTTGTTGGAATAACTCGGTCTTGGATAACGATTGCGAAACCTTCTGTTTCAGAAAATAGCTTTCCTCTTTTCAACCATAAAATGGATGATTGTGCGTCTATCCATTCCAATTCGAGATCATGGGGATGGGCCCCGAGTATTGTTTTTGCCTTCCATGTTGCGATCATTTCTGCTGGGGATTTAACCCCCTCAGGTACTGGGAAATCCTGCTCCATCAGACTTAGCGGGGTAAAGCCATTATCTGCCATAGCGATAGCTTTAAATAGATGGGACTCGCTGCTTAGAAAATATGTACGTAGCTTTAAAGTTTGCGAGAAGTGTAGACGCGCTATATTGAAGATTCCTCTCCCACCAACGTTTCGAGGAAGGGATATTTTTTCCACAGCGCTTTGAGGGTAATGGCTTTGAAACTTTGTAAAAGTGGTGCGTATCAGCGTTTCAATCCGAAGGATGTCTGTCTGATACCATTTTATTACTCCAAACGAGTATGTCAAAAGGGGTATGGCCCAGGTATTGATTGCCTTGCATTTATTTCCACTGTTCAGACTAGTTTTTAATACGGCTTTCAGTCGTGCCTCAAATTTTTTAATGAGGTTTTGCTTTACTAGCGTGTGGTTGATTCCTTTAAGTTGCAGAAATCCTAAATATTTATAAGATTCGCTGCTATGCAAGTTGTCTATAATAATATTTTGATCTACTGCGTAGTTTTCTTCGGTTTCATCAAGCTGACATCTAATTAGATGTATTATTTTGCACTTATCTGTCCCAAATTCCATTCCTACGTCATCACTGAAAGCTTTAGTCACATCTATTAGCTCATGAAGCTTATGCTTTTTGTTTGCGTAAAGTTTCAAGTCATCAACAAATAGAAGATGGTTGAACGTATGCTCTCTTATTTCTGTTTTAAGTGTAAAGCCGTTTTGCTTATGTGTAAGAAGCCTGCTAAGCGGGTTGAGGCCAATGCAGAACCATAGGGGGCTTAAGGCATCCCCTGTTTGAAACAGTTCCATTTAGAACCAGTTTTGTATTCCACTTGCTCATTATGCGGCCCAAGAGGGCAACAGTGGCAGCGTCGATTTTGTATATTCTTAAAATTTCTAATAGGTAATCATGCGGCATTGAATCAAAAGCTTTTTTGTAGTCAATAAACGCGACGCTTAAATTCCGCCTTCTTCTCAGAGCTACTCCTGTTATTACAGTGTCTATAATAAACTGATCTTTACAGCCCATTGTGCGCTTCCTGCAACCTTTCTGTTCTTCACATAAAATGCTGTTAATTTCACAGTGTTCATATATTCGGTTAGCGATAATTTTTATTTAATTATTTTATTTTATTTTATTTTATTTTATTTTATTTTATTTTATTTCATCTTATTTAATTCAATTCAGTTTTTACCTTCTTTACCCATTTTATTTATAAATAATATAATTAGAAACTTGCATTTGTACCACTCTTCATCTACAGTAAATGTAGCCACTCAAACGTCAAAGAGTGACAACTCAAGCTTGTCACATTAAAATAAAACTCTCAACTGAAACCGCTGGTATCCCTAAATTATATCTTCATCATCAATTATTATTTTTTTATTCAATTATTAATTATTTTTTCATCATTTCAGCATGGTGCGCGTTCAGAACAAAATCTCCACCGGTCTTGAAGTTTTGCAATTTTTCACCCTCCATCCCTGGTACTTTAAGTCTGATAATTTTGCCAGTTTGTGGCAAAACCTATCGGTGGAGGATAAGGCCATGTAAGCATTATGAAAACTGGTTGCATATCGAAAAGTTAAATTTTGTATTATTATTTTCAATATTTATCTAAATAATTCAGCTTCAACATGGACATGAATTCCGATCACACCGAAGAAGAGTACATAATTAGTTGCATTAAGGGTGGACGTGAATACATTTTAAAAGAAAAGAATGAGGACTTGCCAAAGGCCAGATTCCATCAGAAGATGTGAGTATATATTTATACCAGAGCACTTGTCGCCAAGATATTGTAATTTTTATACATATATCTCTTTTACGTAACTGCATAAAAAAATTGATCAAAAACTATGAGAGGATTCGATTTAGCCTTGTGTGTTCATTCGACTGCACGATAACTCAAGCAAAAATTGTTGTGATTTGTTAAAATTTAGGTGTATACCTATGATATGAGACTTTTTTTCAATTTCAAACGTTTATTAACAAAAAATGGTTACAAATTTAATCTTCAAAATAATAGCCATCGCTAGCGACACATTTTTTCCATCTCTCAGACAATTTGCGGATGCCGCGCCAAAATAATTGGCCGTCTTTGGCCGCAAACTAATCATCGAGCCATTTTTTGGCTTCTTCGTGAGAATTGAAGCTTGAATTGGCTTCTTCGTGAGAATCGGAAGGCGCCAAGTCTGGTGAGTAAGCCGCATACACCAGCGGTTCCCAATCGTACGACTCCACCAATTCCCGGGTGGCTCTTGTTCGATGTGGCGGTGCATTGTCATCAAGAAGAATTACTTTGTGACGCCGATCGGCATATTCTGGGCGTTTTCGGTGTATAGCGCTGTTCAAATCGGCTAATTGTCGTTGGTAGCGTGCATCGTGAACTGTTTCTTCTTCTTCTTCTTAATTGGCGCGATAACCGCTTACGCGATTTTGACCGATTTTAACAAAGCGCGCCAGTCGTTTCTTTCTCGTGCTAACCGGCGCCAATTGGACACACCAAGTGAAGCCAATTCCTTCTCCATCTGATCTTTCCAACGCAGAGGAGGCCCTCCTCTTCCTCTACTACCACCAGCTGGTACCGCATCGAATACTTTCAGAGCCGGAGCGTTCGTATCCATTCGGACAACGTGACCCAGCCAGCGTAGCCGCTGGATCTTTATTCGCTGCGCTATGTCTATGTCGTCGTAAAGCTCATACAGCTCATCGTTCCATCGCCTGCAACATTCGCCGTTGCCAACATGCAAAGGTTCAAAAATCTTGCGCAGAATCTTTCTCTCAAATACTCCACGTGATGCTTCATCGGATGTTGTCATCGTCCACGCTTCTGCGCCATACGTTAGAACGGGCATGATGAGAGTCTTGTAGAGTGTTAGTTTTGTTCGTCGAGAGAGGACTTTACTACTCAGTTGCCTATGTTACTTAGTCCAAAGTAGCACTTGTTGGCAAGAGAGATTCTGCGTTGGATTTCAAGGCTGACATTATTATCGGTGTTAATGCTGGTTCCTAAGTATATGAAGTAATTTACAATCTCGAAATCATAACTGTCAACAGTGACGTGGGTGCCGATACGCAAGTGCGCCGACTGTTTGTTTGATGACAGGAGGTACTTCGTTTTGTCCTCGTTCACCACCAGACCCATTCGCTTTGCCTTTTTATCCAGTTTGGAGAAGGCAAAACTAACAGCGTGGTTTCACTTGGTTTTAATAGCTCGTACCAAATCATACCACGCTGATCCCAGAAAACACACAGCATTGCCATGCGGCCGAAGCGATTTGGTTTGGCCGTTGTTTTTGGCTTGTCGCCGGGTGGTCCACACGATCGTTTACGCTTAGGATTGGAAAAATGCACCCATTTTCCATCACCCGTAACGATTCGATGCAAAAAAGACTTCCTTTTGAACCGGAAGAGCAGCATTTCCCAAGTGGTTTCACGATGTCCGCAAATCGTAGTTTGAAGGCACGAAATTCGACATTTTTAAGAGCGACAAATATGCATTGTTGTATGAAACGTAACAAATAATGAACTGAATACTGTTGACAGATGACAGACGAAAAAAGCAGACATTTGGGAAGGTTTAAAAATACAATACTTCTAGCGACATCTATGGACTAATAGCTGAAAGTTTCACTTCATAGGTATATACGCTTTTTCTAAGGCAGTTTGGGACTGAAAATGAGCGAAAACGGTCAGTAACCACGCCCACCTCTCATGTATCAGTAATTTTCAGAAAGAAATAAACCGTGATATCTCAGACAAAAACAAAGCAAAATTACTCAAATTTGGTTTAAAACTTTGAACAAAAAAAAATGAAAATAGTTTGGACTAAAACGTTGCCTATGATGTAAATGATGTATTTCCATTTGAATTTTTTTTTAATTCCATTGCAATCGTACGTTTCAAGGCATATCAGTATATTTTATGAAATTTCAATTTATTCAAAAACTTTCCTTCTCTTTTATTCTTTAATTACTAAGACTAATTCTCACTCTCTTTACTTTCAGAATGTATGGCATCGATCGTTTCTGCAAAACCGTTATTGTGGGACTCTTCGTATATTATCTGCTCAAATGGACTGGCGTTTTGGCGCTGTTCTCAGGCAAAGAGCAATAAATTAAAAAAATTACATATTTCCTTATCTTCCTACCAGTTCGGAAAAATACTCCTTTTTAAAACAATTACTTGCCTACCTCTCTCTTAATACTCATACATATACATACATATTTGTACATACTTATTTTACAACTCAGGTGAATGTGTGTATATGTATAGGTGAGGAAATTATCCCCCATTTTTATAAAAAAGAACACACAGAGTTCCTCGTTGTTGATAATGAAATTTATATGTATGCATTTTTTGTAGGTTTTTTTTACAAATAGGGTTTTATAATAAAATAAAAATTAATTAAAAAAGTCTATGTAAGCTTTGTTTTATTCCAATTAGAATTTGAAACTGATTTTCAGCACATAAAAGTTTTTCCAGAGGCAAATGTGCCTTGAAGGCGCTCGCCTCATTTAAAATGGTGTTTTTGAGTGTATCGTTAAAAGCGTGTAAAACGGAAAGGAAAAAAGATGTTTTATTTTGGTTTTGAGCATTTTATTTTTTGAGCTATTGTTAAAAAATAAAAATTTTTGTTTGGCCATACGAGGTTCGTTCAAAAAATTGTCAGCTTTTAAAAAATGGTCTTCCAAAAAAGGTATGCCGCTGGCGACATGGATTCCGAGACTCACAGGTGTCTGAAATCAAAAAGACAAGAAGGTTCTTATTTAGCATAAATGGCGTTATCGTGTGAATTGCGAACTTTAAAAATAAAATATACCTTGACAAAATGGTGGACGTTCATAGATGAAAACCCGTTTTTTGACCCTTTTTTGACTTTAAAGGTCCGAAAAAAATACTAAAATTTTATTTTTCCAAAAGATCGAAGGTCAATTCTACGTCATTTAAATTTTATTTCATCAAAATCGGTTCAGTTGAACCGGCTATATTTGTGTACATTGCTCATGTGAAGCCCATTTATTGAAGTCTGACAACTTTTTGAACGAGCCTCGTATGACCAAAAAAAATTTTTATTCTTTAACAATGAATCAAAAATTAAAATACTCAAGACAAAAGTAAAAAATATTTTTTCGTTTCCGTTTTACATGCTTTTAAGGAAACACCCAAAACACAACATTTCAATTGAGGCGGGGACTTTAAAGTAATATTTTATCTTATTACTTTAAACTAACAATTCTTTATATATTAATATTATATACTCGTATATATAAGTACACAGTTACTTACGTACACTAGAAATCTTGGGCATGGTTCCAAAGATTTCATTTAAACAATATTTTATTATTTTTTTAAGCTAATCTTAATGCGTATTATTCCTGAAAATTCCTTTGAGCTTATTCAGTTTATTCACATAAATTTAGTCTACAGATTCAAGTAAGAGGCACAAGTTTCTTACAGACTAGAGACAAATAAAAAGTTATTACAAGAAGCACTAAAAATGTATTACAAAAAGTTATGAAAGTAAGAGATTAAAAGGAAAGTCCAAACTTATAACAAATTCATATTTCTCTTAAGTAAAATCAATGGATATAATAATAATCCGATCTTTTCGAAAGTAGCTTTATTAATGATTCCAAGATTGTATTATTCTTAGAATTCTTATATTATTTGAGAACTATATGAGCTTAAAAACTAATATATATTTATATCTATATATAATTAGCGCGTACACCCTTTTTGGGCGTTTCGCCGAATTCCTCCTCCTATTGGTGGCGTGCGTCTTTATATTATTCCACAAATGGATGTGAGCAACTAATAGTGAGAGTAAAAATGTAAATTGTTGTTGTTATGTATCATAGTAAAGAGAAATATATTTGTTTAGATAATGTCATTAAAGAAAAGATGAGTCAGTAAGGGAGCAAATTAAGAAACGTGAAGAAGAGACGTGAGAACATAAACTGGAGAGATATGGAGAGAATAAGTAAGGAAGTGTGTGTTGTTGGTAGTGGGAGCATGGTTAGGTGACTATGGAGAACTCGAGATCGTATTTAATTCACTGAGTGCGCGCAATTGGGGCATTATGTGCATACTCAGCTTTCCAGTTGGCAACATAAAAAGTGGGTAATACACATAGGCTTTATTGCGGAATATTAAAATTGATACTATCTAATGAAGAATAATAATCTAAAGAGCCATCAATAGCATAAACATAAAGCACAGTGAGAGTGCAGTTCGCCTAGCTTCCAGAGTCTTAAGGCTTATTAGAAGCAGGCGAGAATTGTAAGAAGGCGTAGGCTCAGAAAAATTCAAAGATCGCAAACCAAATTTAAGAAGGACCTTCTGACCAGGCTTGGTAATAGAATTATTCCTACCTTTGGCGAGGTTACCACCTATTTCAAATTATTAAGGGGACATATACCTGTAAACGGCCATATTTTCCTTGATTTCCATTAAAATTATTTAAAATGAAGAAGTCAATATATTTTTTTCAAAATTGGCATACAGTTTATTTATACATTAAAATAATATAAAAATTGTTTTTTTATTTTAATCATTTAAAAGGGCGGATGTACACTCAATTCTTCCAGGAAGGTCACAGCGGGGCTTCTCAATCGGCGGGCATTGTAGCATTTTGAATACAAAAAACCAAAAATTTTTTTATTTATTAAGATCATAATTTCTATACGAAAAAAAAAATGGAATAAAAAAATTCGCAGAATAAAATGCTTAGAAAAATGAATTTTGGGCCAATTTTCCTACTATTTTTGCTTCGAAGGAATTATTTTTTCGAAAAATTTTCAAATGGTAAATTCACATAGAAAGTAATATCATAAAAAATTAGTGTGCAAAATTTCAGGGAGATCGGTCAATAACTTTTCGAGTTATCGTGTACGCCAATTCGAAAAATATAGTTTTTAGAGAAAAACGCGTCTAAAGTTTGAATACATGAAAATTCAACCTCTCCCAGCGCTCGAACGCAAAGAATAGAGTCGTCACGGTTGACTATCTATAATATAAGAAATACTTAAACTTATGTTCTTAAATTTTTTTTGACATATTCTTAAAGGATTATATTAACATTTTATGAAAAAACAAAATTTTTCTTTTGAAATTTTACAGCTATCTGCTCCCTTAAAAACTCATTAAAATAACAAAATATGATTATGAAATTGTAGGAATTTTAAACAACTTCTAGTCGGAAATTCTTTTGAATAAGGTTAGCTCAATTTTCATAATTATTAAAGTAGTAATGGACAATAAGTATGCGTGGTTTAAGGGGTTACTGTGGTCTAGAGTTCGAAAATTTAGGGTATTTTCAGGAATTTTTTTACAATAGAAAAAATGAAGAACCATATTTAAATTTTTTAAGCTTTTTGTTAACTGCTTTTACATGAGGAAATGAGAAAAACAATTTCTTTTTAATTTAATAATTTAAAAAATGGCACTGAAGTTGACTCTCCCGAAAAATTGGACGTGGACGGTGTTGACCATTTTGGCTTTCCTATTTATCTGAAACACAAAAACCAAAAAAAAAAGTAATATTATTAGTCAGTATGCCTGTAGCTATGTCCCCCTACTAGAATAAAAGAAAAAACAAATTTGACAACATGGCGCGGTTTTGAATTTGACATTCTAAAAATCGGCTTTTTTTCAGTTTCTTAATCAAAACAATACAAAATAATTGAAATAATAATATGATTCTAGTACTGGCGATACCCATTGATTGTCTCAACAACATATTCAAGTTTCAGAAGATTCGGTTGTAGAATTTTTTTTTTGATAACACCAGGCCGAAAAAAGTCGCTTCGAGATAAATGAGTTTAGAATTTGAGGTACAGGAGCACGCGGTTAATGGGCTGTGGAAGCTATAATATTGGGAATTTTTGCATGAAAATATAAGTACATGAGTATATTCTTAAGATACTATATTTTCGAAATATCGAAAAAACAAAAAATCGTTTTTTTGAAATTTCTAGACCACCGGGTCCGCCGTCTGTAGCCTACTTAAGGGTTGTAAGGGCCTTCCCACAGTATGTTCGCCGTCTGTGGACATGTTAACAATTTTTAAAAACACATTTTTTTTGATAGCGTTGCCACCTGAATTTTATTGCAAAGTTGCAGTTTAACACAAATTTCAGTTCAATATTAAGGTATATCTATGATGTTATGTTAGGTATCAAATGAATAATATTAAACAAGCTTCAATACACAAATATTTTTAGCTGTTGTTGCCAGGTATTTTTTTGGAAATTAAAGAATTGATTACAAAAGTATAATAATTGTAAAAGTTATATATACATACATCATTATAATGGCACATATAGCTTTAATCCAGTAAAAACATGTAATGGCGTTGCCACCTAATTTTAAATAAAAATTGAGCTAACACTGTAATTTAATTAAAGGCTTGAACAAATGTGAAAATGCATGAACGATGTTTCAACTAAAATTATTTCTTTGTGGTGTTGCCATCTGTTTCTTAAGATGAAAATGACAAATGAACTTAAATCATTCATTCGAAGCCTATATCCTAATATTGAACTAAAATTTATGATAAATTGCAACTTTGCCGTAAATTTCCGGTGGCAACGCTCTCAAAAAATTTTTTTTGGAATAAATGTGACTTAAATAGATAAATTAAGTAATAAAACATGGGTACCAGGAAAATTATGATTGAGAAAGTGGTATACAAAAATTATTTTTTGAATGGCGTTGCCACCTAATTTTAAATAAAAATGTAAATTAACACTATAACTTAATTAGAGGCTTGAATAAATATAATGGTTAAAAAGAATAAACAAACATTCAATCAAAATTATTTATTTATGGCGTTGCCACCTATCCTAATATTGAACTAAAATTTATCATAAATTGCAACTTTGCACAAAACTTCCGGTGGCAACGCTCTCAAAATTTTTTTTTTGCAATACCTTCCACTACCTTTACATTGTATATAAAAGTAATTTAAAACTAAAAAAAATTAATACATGTAAATTTAAAATTTCTATATTCAATTATTAATTAATTTCTATAAAATAAATATTCCACAAACAGTTACTCCAGCCGTACAAGAACCAGTCCCCGGTTGGGTGGACAATCTAAATGGACCCACTGGTGTTATGATTGGTGCTGGAAAGGGCGTCATACGTTCAATGCTGTGCAATGGTGAATTGCGGTCGGAGATAATACCGGTCGACATAGCTATAAATGGATTCATTTTGTTACCATATCGGTTCAGTACCATGGAGAAAAGGTAAAATTACATTGCAATGCTATTTCACAGGACAAATTATATCACGCATTTTATAGATTTGTGGTCGGTCACAAGCATTAACCGTATAAGTCGACTTTAGAAAGAAATTATTTAAACTTATAATAAAAGCAAATATCAGATTAGCTATGGAATCCGCGTGACTTCAGTCATTGATAATTTCACTATCGCATCCATTTTTCTTGGTGCTTCATTACAATATTTATTCGAATAATGGTCACCGCTCAGCAGACAATGCACATAAATAAATGCTACATGGCTAAAATACATAAATAACCCTCAGATTTCCATTTCTAAAAAACTAAAATCTTTTATGTGTGCTCAAGTTCAATTATGTTTGTGTTGGTGCACAGGTTAGAGGTGTAGAAAAATATACTTATATGAGCCAGTAGAGAGACTTTTGCGTTTCTTCATTGAAAAACTGATATATTTACCTGCAAACACGCCCTATTATACTATCCACATTGAAACCAATTTGCTTCCGCAATATTTGCATACTCTTAGAGTTCTTATTTATTATAAATATTTTGCTCTGTTGTTCTCTGCCAATGACAGGCTTTCGCATATCTTTGCTAAAGAGACTGTGCACCTTGGTAAACATTGGGTTTAAAAATGAAAAGATTTATCGCAAACTTGAATGCTTATAAATTTCGCGCATAAAGGTGGTGCCAGGTGTCCCCTTTCTGTGAACTTGTCCTTACTTATTCTACTAACCATGTACGGTGGCGTGCACGTAATTAGCAACTCGATGTTTTGATCAGCATTGACTACTTTTCGTTTTTTTTTTTTAATTTTTATCAATTTTTTGTAAAAGTATAACTCATTCTTCAATAAATATCATATAATTCAAACTTTGTCTAAGATTTATAAAAAATATAAAACTTTTAATTACAATTTCAAACCTTTTTAATCAGAGTTAAAAAAGGAACTTAGGCTATCAACAGCCCATTAAATTTGAGTATAACAAAGTGCAAATTTGAAGTGGTTGAAAATCGGGGGTTCTGTGTTTTCTTCTATTATAAAAAAATGTGGAGTAGGCGTAAAATAAAAAAATATGCACAAGACCACATCCGAAAAATAATACTCAAAAATCAGTGTCAAAAATTCAGTGATCTATAAAACTGCTAACTATAAGAAAAGTTGGAAATTTTAATGAACATTTGCCGAAGTTTTTTAACTTTTATACAAAGCTCGAAAGTATTGGGTTGGCAACTAAGTAATTGCAGATTTCACTCATAGATGCCTTCAGTTGAATTTTAGGTTTGCAGACGTAATACGAGATTGCAGAGAAGCTTCATGTGTCACTTACATGCAATGAAAATCACTTAAAACCACTTGGCTATGTTCAAAAACTCAAAACTCCTCACAAACTGAAAGAAACGCATTTAACGCAACGCATTAACAGCTGCGATTTGCTAAAGAAACGTAATGAAAATTATCCCTTTTTAAAGCGACTGATAACTAACGATGAAAAATGGGTTGTTTACCAAAATATCAAGCGAAAAAGATCGTGGAGCAGGCCAGGTGAACCAACTCAAACAACATTAAAAGCTGATATCACTAGTCTACAAGGAAAAGTATCCGAAATAATTTAAACTAATATCTGCTTCTCTGTCCATGCAAAATTCGGATTGATAACTAAAATTAATTTATTACTTTGAGTTTTCGAGATATCCTAACCTAAAAGTGCAAAAAACCCCATTTTTGCCCATATTTGAGGTTATGTAGCCTTGCAGATGTTTTCTTTCACCAAAATAAAAGGATGGCATCTTTAAATACAATCCTTCTTTTTTCAAATGGCGTTTTGTTTGCTCAAATATCATTTTTTTTCGCAGAGATATCGCATTTTGAAATTTTCATGTTTCGAAATTTTCCTACACCTGAAAATCGATTAAGATAACATAGACATGATATAGTCGCTTACTAATTTTCTTGGGTTTGAGGGCCTGAAATATATGGATTAATAGTATGTAAATTTGGAGTTTGTGGGAAAGCCTGCTTGCGGTTATGTGGGTTAGCCTGCTCGCGGTATGATAGGGGTGGTTTCTAGGGGTTAGGGCTGTGTGTGACTCGGTACCCAAAGGTTGGATAGTGTAGGGATGTAGTGAGTCAGCACACTTATGGTGTGAGACAAAATTTTAAGAAAAATAAGACTCAATTCAAGAAAATTAGTAATCGATTTTCAGGTGTAGGAAAATTTCGAAACATGAAAATTTCAAAATGCGATATCTCTGCGAAAAAAAATGATATTTGAGCAAACAAAACGCCATTTGAAAAAAGAAGGATTGTATTTAAAGATGCCATCCTTTAATTTTGGTGAAAGAAAACATCTGCAAAGCTACATAACCTCAAATATGGGCAAAAATGGGGTTTTTTGCACTTTTAGGTTAGGATATCTCGAAAACTCAAACTAATAGAGCAATTCTGAGGCCAGATTTGGATTCAGCGCATCATAAACCTTCGGAAATATATAGTCTGGTTTCTGGGTCTGAATGTTGGTTAAATTTTGTCGGCCTGTGTATTCATCAAAAGATGGTTTTGTTATCAGTTTGGTGGGATTACAAAGGAATTGTCTACTTTCAACTCTTACCATCCAACCGAACGATCAACTCCGAACAGTTGAAGAAAAGCGGCCCAAATTGACAAATCGAAAAAGTATTGTATTCCATCATGACAATGCAAGGCCACACACATCTTTGGCCACTCGGCAAAAGTTATTGGAGCTTGGTTGGGATGTTTTGCCACATCCACCACCTGACCTTGTACCATCAGATTACTTTTTGTTTCGATCCTAACAAAACTCCTTAAATGGTAAAAATTTCAAAAATGATGATGATCTCACATCATACCTGATTCAGTTTTTTGCTAATAAAAACCAGAAGTTTTATGAACGTGGGATTATGATGCTGCCTGAAAGATGACGAAGGGTCATTGATCAAAATGGGCAATAAAAAAAAAATAAATAAATAATTAACGCGTACACTTCTGTTAGATGTTTGGCCGAGCTCCTCTTCCTATTTGTGGTGTGCGTCTTGATGTTGTTCCACAAATGGAGGGACCTACAGTTTCAAGCCGACTCCGAACGGCAGATATTTTTATGAGAAGCTTTTTTCATGGCAGAAATACACTCGGAGGTTTGCCATTGCCTGCCGAGGGCCGACCGCTATTAGAAAAAACTTTTTCTTCATTTTTGTCTTTCATCGAGATTCGAACCAACGACCTCTCTGTAAATTCCGAATGGTAATCACGCACCAACCCATTCGGCTACGGCGGCCGCCGCGGGAAAATGGGCAATACATTACAGAATAAAGTAGGATTAAGATTAGAAAGAAAATCGTGAAGATCCTTTCATCTCTCCTTTTATTTTTTAAAAGCGCAACGCAACTTAACTGTGCATTCAGACAATTATTTCTTGTTTTTTGGAGAACGATATTGTTGCCAAGACCTTCTCAGACCTCGTTCTTCTAATCGTCTACAGTCTCATCAATGTTCCGCTTGGAAATAACCCAACTTTTGCTATTTGTAGGCCACTGTTGCCCTAACAGCTCCATGCATTAGTTCAGTCAATGTACATATCTGTCTATCGATTTCATTATCGTTCTTTAAGGAAATATTGGTTTCTATAAAGGGTTTTCCAATAACAGGTGTTACAGGTGAATGGACTGCGCTATCGACAGTTGATTAACGATTCTTTATGACCGGAATTGGATGGTATTGATCTAGACAACGTTTATTTTCAACAAGACGGCGCTACGTGCCACACAAGCAACGAAACCATTGATTTTTTACGGGAAAAGTTTCCTGACCGTGTTACCTCTCGAAGAGGTGATCACAATTGGCCACCGAGATCTTGTGATTTAACACCATGTGACTTTTTTTTTGGGACCACGTGAAAGAGAAGGTCGACGCCAATAGCCAACAGCCAAGGGTCGATTCAAAACCTCAAAGATGGAATTCGTGAGGCCATCGAGGACATAGGGCTGCCACTTTGAAATTCGGTTATGGAAAATTTCATGAAATGGATATTACAGGACAAGCGTGGTCGTGGTGGTCATTTTCGTGAAGTTATTCTCCAATATTGACGACATACCTTCCTCTTTATAATGAAATAAACATCGGATCATTTATATTAAAAAATAGAATTTTTCTTTGAATATCAAAATAACACCTCTCTTTGGAAAACCCTTTATAAATACTAATATATTTCCTATACTTAAGCCAGTTTAAAAAGATTGGGATTGGGGATCTCATTACCCGCTCATAAATAAGTAGTCAAAACTATCAATATGTGGTGTGAACTTTATTTTGGTGCTGACTGTATATGAAAAAAATAAATAAATAAATTGGCGCGTACACTTCTGTAGGTTTTTGGCCGAACTCTTTCTCCTATATCTGGCGTGCATCTTGATGTTGTTCTACAAGTGGAGGTACCTACAGTTTTAAGCTGACTCCGAATGTCAGATATTTTTTATAAAAAGCTTTTTTATGGCAGAAATAAACTCGGAGGTTTTCCATTGCCTGCCGACGGACGAATGATTTTAGAAACAACTTTTTCTTTATTCTGGTGTTTCATGCACGGAGATGCGCACTTACGTACTCCGAATGGTAGTCACGCACCAACTCATTCGGCTTAGGCGGCCGCTGACTGTACTCCAATCATAAATATTAAATCCGAATCGCTTTTTTGGTGATTCACTTTCACCATAGAATGTCCGTTGCATTCATTCGTAAAATCATTCATAAATGAAGCTCCAAATCATTCATTAGAAAATAATAATTTTTTTTCTACATGAGTGTTAATAATTTTAACTTTAAGTTTCCAAAAGTTGCTATCACAGCATTTGACTCTCAATCTTTCTAAAATTCATTTAGACCGCAAAATATACCAGTTTTCAATCTAACCGTACCGGACGCGAAGAAGCGCACTTGGAAATGGGTTATGGATGTTGGACGAGATTTGGGAATGAAGTATCCATTCGAAATCGGGCTTTGGTATCCGGATGGCAATTTGACCACCAACAAGGTATTCTGAATTATTATATTTTTTAATCTTCTCAATTGATCCCTTCATTTCTAGCTTTATCACTGGTTCTGCGTGGTCATGTTTATGTGGCTACCAGCCTACATCGTGGACTTATTGCTCACCATTTTTCGACAGCGACGTTTGTAAGTGATAAATGTGACAATGAAGTTTTAACCAAAGCCGCTGCAATTTTCAATTTAAATGTGTCTCCTTTCAGCATGGTCCGCGTACAAACACGCATCGCCATCGGCCTAGAAGTATTGCAGTTTTTCACCACGCGCAGTTGGAATTTCAAGTCCCAGAACTTTGAAAAGATACAAGAAATCTTGAGCGCGCGCGATAAAATTATGTAAGTAATGCACTAATGAATACATATCTACATATGAATGACATTGCGTTTTTAAAAAGTTTCAAAATTGAAATGAATGATGTGGATGACTACGAATATTTGCGTACGTGCATTCTCGGTGGACGTCAGTACGTAATGAAAGAGCCTCTGTCCTCGCTGCCACGGTCGAGAACTCAACTGAAATTGTAAGCATGCAAATTGAACTCATTACTCCCACATTTATTTAAAAAATGTATTCTCCTTTTATCTTCAAGTTTATACATTTTGGATCGGTTTTGCAAGTTCGTTTTTCTGGCTGGTCTGCTTTATTGGATTTGCTCCAAGTTTGGTGTGCTTGAGTACCTACGCGCCACGACGATGGAAAATATCAAATAAGCAAAAGAAAACTATTTCATGTTTTTAAGTTTCTATAATTTTATGTAATGATGCAATTTTGTGTATAAAAGTACTATCCGTTTTTTTTTATTTTTCATTGTAAATAATTAGTTATGAGGTGACAAACCTTTGCTTGTTTTTAAATATTTGTACAAAAGTGAATGAGTCAAAACGGGGTTAGAAAGTAGTTTGTAGTTGGTGTTATAAGCTTTCACTGTTAGATCCCAAAACCTATGTAAAAAATACTTTATTTTAAGGTTCGGATATTACATTGTATTATTGCTGCCGTAGTGTTCCTAAATCATACCGAAATATACTTGAAATCGCTGAAAATGTAGAATGTCGAGGTTTTTTCTTCAATTGTGTGCGACCACAAAGCTCAATGGAACAGTGTTATAGTATGGACCAAGTTAATTCCAAACGATGCGATTCCATGTGCAAAATTTCTTTTCAAAAGGCGCATGATCTCACACCAAAGCAGCAACAAGTCAGACTTGAGAGAGCGAAGGAGTTGCTTCGCTTAACCGAAAACGGTCAATTTCCGAACATTGTGTTTTCTGACGAGAACATTTTTCAAATTGAGCAATTCATAAACTCCTAAAACGATAGAGTTTATTTGATCGGCAGTTCATACGAGAATTTGAGTCATCGATGGGCCACCAGGAGGCAGCATCCGCCACAGGTAATGGTTTGGGCGGCTGTAACCGCAGATGGGCGCTCTCCAATCGTTTGGAGCAAGGAGCCTGGCATCAAGGTGAATGCGATATATTATCGGGAAAATATTCTGGAGGTTGCTTTGAAGCCGTAGGCAGACAAACATTTCGGTGGCAGACCATGGACGTTTCAACAGAACTCGGCACCGTCCCACAAAACTCGAGTGAACCAAGAATGGCTGAAAAACATTGTTTCGAACTTCATAACGTCCACACAATGACTCTCAAATTCACCAGACGCGAATCCGATGGATTATTGCCTTTGAGCTACTTAGAAGGTCCGAACTTAATGGTTCACCAGTTTCAAGGCGCTGAAAAAAGCCGTTGTCCGCGAGTGGGCCAAAATACCTGCAAGTCACATTCGGGCAGCTGGCGATTCGTTTCTGAACCGTTTCACGGCCATAATCAAGGCAAAAGGTGGTCATATCGAGCAAAAGTAAATTGATTCTTAATATGTATTATCATATTTGCACCCATTTTTTACTTTGAATTGAATAAAAGTAATTTTCCAAACTCAATTTATGGCCTTTTTAATTGCCATTCGAGTACCAGACCCTGTAAGACTATTATAAGGCCAATTTTGTTGTACAGAGTCCTTGTCTGGTGGAACCCACTGGAAAGGATGGTAGGACAGTTCAGAAGCTGGAAAGGGTTCAAATGTCTGCTGTCACTGGAAACAGTGGGCAAATATGTTTACGCATGGCACGAAGTAGGAGGAGTATTTTGCGAAGAGCTCCCCATCAAACTCAAATTTAGGCACCAGGACCGCTGTACTGTTTTCCAAGCGGAGGTAGCTGTAATTTAGGGAAACAGTGGATTTGTTGCCGACAGCCAAGCGATAATTAGGGCATTGGGCTCGTTGTTTATACGTTCGAAATTAGTTGTGGACCGCCTGACTTCTCCCTCGATTGCATCCGAATACTTCCATATAAATCTTATCTGGGTTACCAGTCGCAGTGGCATAAGGAGGAACTGCTGGGGTGATGAGCTGGCTACACAGGCTCCCTGGCGACGGTTTCGTCGCAAAACGAGAGAATTGGGGTTTCCTTGAGAACATGTGGTCTACTCCAGGAAAGATGGGCCTCGCATCAACTCAACGAGCGCTGTGCGAGTGCGCAAACATGCAAAGTTGCGCGTATTCTTCTGGCCACGGTTAGATCGAGGGCGCTCGAAGGAACTTCTAAGGCTAACAAAGCTACGGCTCTCGAATTTGGTAGGTATCCTTGCCGGGCATTGTTCGATAGGTGTACATGCGGTGAGACTTGAGATTGATTCAAGTCCTTTCTGCAGAAGCTGTCTTGATGACGAAGTGGAATCATCTCAGCATCTTCTTCTCAGTTGCTCTGCTCTCGTAGGGAAAAGATTTAGACATATGGGATGCTACTTTTTTGCTACACCTGCAGATATTGCTGGTTTAAATATCACATCCCTTGTTTCTGGGGTCATAAAAATGTTTTTGATGGCGCCATCTTTCTACTGAGGTAGTGCGTTGGAAGTTATCATACATCTCTAGCTGACTTCCAGTGAAAGCTTGGTGACATTCGGTTCAGTGGGAGCGAAGCTATTGCATCTAAAGTGTCAGTATGTTTGTGTCATCGGTACAAAAAGAGTTTCGAACAAAGAGCTAATATCAAAATTTTGTTTTAAGATCGGAAAAACGTTTATCGAAGCATTTGAATTTATGAATGCATTTGAAGTTTATGACGATGGTTGTCTATCTCGTGTCAGAGTTCATGAGTGGTTTACACGTTTCAGAGATGGTTGTGAGGACAAAAATGAAAATGAACATACAGGCTGCCCAAGCGCCGGGCAGTAATCACCGAAAACTCCATCAACACTGTTCATAAATTTATCAAAAATAAACCGAAATCATAATTGAAATTCATGGAATCGGAGTTGAGTATCTTGTATCATTATAGCTGGTGATGGAACTTGGTGTTTCCAACATGAACCTGAAACTAAGCGTCAAAGTGCCAAATGGAAGGCCTCAGACGAGCCACCGCCCAAAAAATCGCGTTTGGAGAAGCAAAAAATCAAGTATGGCTTCCTGTGACTTCTACCTAATTTCGAGATCTTCAACTCGGATTCCACGAATTTCAACGATGATTTCGGTTCATTTTTGATAAATTTACGAACAATTTCGATGGAGTTTTTGGTGATTACTGATTTTGGGCGGCCCGTATGTTTATTGTCATTTATGTCCTCACAACCATCTCTGAAACGTGTAAGGCACTCATGAACTCTGGCACGAGATAGACAACCATCGCCATACACTTTTTTCATCAATTCAAATGTTTCGGTAAACGTTTTACCGATTTACCGATTTTAATACAAAATTGGATATTAGCTCTTTGTTCATAGATAGATGGTCTGGATCTTGGGTAAAAAAATCGTTAATTATTTCAAAACCTATGTTATTAAATGCATTTTTTGGCTTATTTGAATTTTACCGTTATGTGCAATTTTGGGCCTAATTACTGTCCGTTTGCTGTTGCTTAGGTTAAGTTAACGGTTGCCCACTATGGAATACACTCAGGCCCATAGGTCATTGTGATGTCGCATAGGGAACTGGTCATTATCTCTCTAAAAACCAATGTGAACTCTTCAGAAACTTTAGAAGGTCCCTGATTTCCATCCAGCTTAGATCTTTCAACTCATTGAAAACATGTATACTTCAAATGGCAAATTCGTATCTGGATAGAGCGGGATAGTAGTACAGAAGATGCAGAAGCGTCTTTTCCTCTTCCTCATGTAGCAGTTTGTGCGGAAGTCATGTGGCTGCACGTGCATCCTCTAAGCATATCTGCCTATAAGGCAATGCCTCGTTGTAACGGAAGTCAGTGTGCTTAGTCTGTGCTTGAGCTGAGCAGAGACTCTATGCATTTAATATTGAGAGTCCGCCGCAATTGTTAGGCGATTATGCAGGTGGTTCCGCTACAACATCGTTCGTTCGCTAATCTTACAATTTTCTCAAAAATAGCTTACATGGCTGCAAAGGTATTCTCTGGCCTATGGTATTCTCTGTGTATTCATCAGTCGGTTTGGTGCCAAGTCTAGCTGTAAATAACTGGTTAAGTTTCAAGGGCCGGTGTTGATTTTGAATCAAATACACTTTTTTAGGAAATTATTGTAATTTCTCTTTATTATGATAATATTGGTATGGCTCAATTACGTATAATACAAAATATTGGCCAAATAGCCGACGCAGCCTCGGCGGCACACCTCCATCCGATGGTGCAAATTTTCGATGACGATAATTGAGGTTTGATAATGTGCCGAATTATCTCATCCTTTAGCTCTTGAATTGTTGCTGGCTTATCGACGTTCACCTTCATCACAAATCGTTTGACATCACAAAATTTCGGGTAGCACGCATAAACCCATTTGGCTAAGGTTGCCACTTAGCACAAATGTGGAGAACAAAGATTCGTTTACTTAGCCAGAGCTTCTTCTTCTGCCCACACTTCACATTTCAACGCACTTTTCTGGTTTTCCTGTATGCTACACTTTTCTGTTTGTGCCGCATTTGCTGCCTTTGCCTCAAGTGCTGTTGGCAACTTTGTTGTTGTGCGGGACTTTGCGCGTCTGTGTACAGAGGCCACAATTTAGCAATGCGCAAGTGGTATTTGTGTTTAACGACCTGCCGTCGTGGGTCACTTGAGTTATTTTCGCAAATATTTAGTTGCATCTTCATTTGCCTTTCAATCATAGAGTGTCAATAATTATACGGAGTTTTGCGTTTTACTTTGTCAACAAAATGAGTATTTGTTGCATTTTGGTGCGTAATTGAATTGGCCAATAAAGCAAAACCAATATTTAAGTCGATAATCATTTAATTTTTAACTTATTGCGAAAAAGGAAAACCTCAAAGCAGCGCAGTTTTTGTGCAACATATGGAGCTTGGTTGCACACGTATTAAAGTGACCGAGGGTACGAAAAAATTTCTCGAATTTCCATTTACGCGCCCATAAGTTCGTTGGTTTATTTGACGGAAGTACCAGGGCTCAGGATTTAAATAAATAAATAATTGGCTCGTACACCCTTTTTGGGGTTTGACCGAGCTCCTCCTCCTATTTGTGGCGTGCGTCTTATTAATTGAAAATAGGCACATGGGTATCAGATGAAAGAAGAATACTAAGAAAACTTAAAAACATATTTTTTCTCATAAAGAATCTTGCCAAAAGGTGTGTAAAATGTTTTTGAAATTTTCGTCATAGACGAATTTAACTTTTTTCGACTATATTTTTTAAACAAATTTTTTTATATATTAATTTTCCTTCTTCAATATTCATGATGAGCTTTCTTGGAATTATTCTAAAGAAGATTACTACTTACTATTAACTGAGAGATTAATGTTAACCAACCACTTTTCATTTCACAGTGTCAGTAACTGCAGTCAACCAGTGTAGATTAGGCCGGGTCGATTTGTGGGGAGGCAAAAAAATCGCCCATTGCTCTGTGAAAATCATATTCTGGGAATCAAAATAAGAAACTTTGCCGAAGGAACCATACCTCTAAAACGAATTCTGATGTCACCCAATTTGGGTCGAACTTTTTAGTTTCTTTTCTCATGTAAAGGCCAAAAATGGTGATATTTTGAAATGATTGTATGGGGAACCCCCCAGGGGAGTTCCAGGGGGTGTGCCACAGGCATGGGTGGATCGGCCGTCGAAAGTTAGTGGGGGTCGGTCATACATTTGGACTCGATTGGAGCACTCTAAATGGGTCAAAGTGGGATTTTTCGTTCGACCCAAATTGGGGGACATCGGAATTCGTTTTAGAGGTAAGGTTCCTTCGGCAAAGTTTCTTATTTTGATCCCTAGAATACGATTTTCACAGAGCAATGAGCGACCCGTCCTAGTGTACATCCATTAGTCAATCAATAATTAAAAACAGCTGAATATTGAAGAAAAGCTGCACTGCAATTATTAATACGCAGGGAAACATTTTTTCGTTTGCCATAATTAAATTTTTTTCATACATCGGAGTTCGAGAATGAAGAGAATTATTATTTTCGTTAGTGATGTGAGAGCTTATGGAAATTATGGAGAAGTTATTGAAATAATGCAAATCAGCCGAACAAAGAGATTGGAAGAAAAAGTTTATCTGTTGATATTTTTTTTTTTTTTTTTATTATCGTTACTTCTTACAATTGCACCTAGTACATATAAAAGGATACTAATAGGCAATTTTTATTTGATACTTAAATCTATTTTACGAAGAATTTTACAATAAAGTCGCTAATCGCTCTCCATAGGGTCTGTACGCTGGATGCTGCATTATTAACATGTTTTCTTAGTCGCTCTTGGTGAGCTCTGGCACATTGCTTCATTAGTTCAGCGACATTTGGTATGCCAAGATTACGATAAAGGTCGCTATTCTTTATATAGCACGGCAGATTTACTACACCGTACGAAAAAACTCTAAGACCATGATCGGGACGGTAAAGCAATAGAAAAATGCCTCAATATCGTTTCGTTGGTTGTACTTGTATGTTTAAAACGGTTTCTCAGAAGGGAGAGTAGTCCGCATTTATTACTGGTATTTTAGAAACGCGCAAATTCTTGTTCTCTTTATCTCGTTTTCATATTTATGTATATGGCTATTTTGGTTTAGAAATAAAAATATGCTGCTTCCGCGCTTTGTCTGAATATGAGCGGGGCAAAAATTTAGCATGGAGGGAGAGAGGCCTTAGAATGCGAGAGATTGCTTCTTCATTTGGAAGAGAAGTACGAGTGTACCACGAGAAGTGATAGAAAACCGAAGCTTAGCGCTAGAAATGTTCGGGAAATCAAACGTTTACCTATCAAGAATGATATAAACAAGATTGCGCCCATCAGAGCGTACGTGTCGTCACGTTTGCTGAGTTGTGCAGTATTGCCAACCATTTGCTCTTCGCAATAAATTTAGTGCTTTTTTATACCGAAAATGCGAAAATTTTGAAGTTTCGTGTTTGTTTCTTTTTGCGTTTAATTTAAAGCTACCGAATGCTTCAATGCTATCACTAGTAAAATGCTTCATACATATAAAGCTCGTTTTTCGATTGAAGGTATTTCCTCGCCGGCAGAAATGCATCCACTGTTTGCAGAGCGCCTCATCCTTTGGAAATATAATATAAAAAAGCTTATATCACACGCTTTATTGAGGTTCTTACTAGCACAATTTTTCACTGCACATTTCCTGTTTTCTTATTTTTCACTTATACGAGTACACTTTCACGAAATATCTTATTTTTGCGTAAATATTGCCTAAAACGTTTGTTACCGTTTGTTCTTATTAACGCACATTTCAAATAAGAAACGAATATTCATAAACATCAACAATAACCGCAATCATGGGCAATGTGACCAGATCTCTGAGAAGATTTTAGTGCTAATGAAAATTTTTTTACTCTTATAAAATTTGATAATTTGAAAGTGCAAATTTAATTTTTGGCTCCATTTAAGGTTATGCAAAAATATTAAATGCCCCTCTCTCAACTCTTCTTAAAATTGAAAACCTTTTTACACATTTTAAAAAGCCTTTGAATTTATTGAATGCGAATTAAAACCATTGAGGTGTAATCATTTCTTCCGGTCATCAATCCTTAGTGAGACATAGGACATTGAGAGTTATATTCATTGTAAAAATAAACAAGAAAATACTAAAGAAACCATACTGACATTTTTACAAAAAGAGTACCTTATCTAGTTACATAACTTCAAATATAGCAAAAAAGTCGTTCCCTTAACAAAAGAGTCTCGCTTAGCAAAAAAACTCATAAATTAAATTGTACATACGCATAACACATTTATTTAAAAAAACGCATATTTTAAAGACAATTTGTCACGCATACAAAGTTCTTTAAGTGATTCAATAAAAATTTGTTGGGTTAATTTCTTTGAATGGGCATTTTAATGCGTTTTTATATCCAAAGCTAGGCAACACTGCAGTAGCGAGAGAGAGATTTGACTGCCGAAAGCAGAAGAACACCAACAACACCTGCACTCGCGGGCAATGCCACCAGATGTTAAAAAAAAGTAAAGCTAAATAAAACTGAGTGAATTATTTAAATAATTATTAAAAAATGCATATTTTACAAAATTATAAACATGACATTTTAATTAGAACAACTAGAAAAATGTCATGAAGAAAGAACTAAAACTCCGAGACACAAAATAATAAAAATAACAAAAAAAAATCATAAATCAAGTTACGAAAATGGTAATCTGGCCATACTGGAGCTAAAATCACGTAACTAGTTGTCAAATTCGCTGAGCGCAAAGTAACGGGACCACGATGGGCGCCATCTCATTATTCTTTGCATCATGTTTACCTATAAACAAATCAAATTGCACAACTGAAATGAAACACACTCTAGCGTAGGTTCGGCTCTCCGTGAATAAAATGCCAAAATGAGAGAAAAAGTCTAACAGCAGTCACCCTTCGGCAGGCAATGGCAAACCTCCGAGTGTATTTGTGCCATGAAAAAGCTCCTCATAAAAAATATCTGCCGATCGGAGTCGGCTTAAAACTGTAAGCCCCTCCATTTGTGGAATAACATCAAGACGCACTCAACAAACAGGAGAAGGAGCTCGGCCAAACATCCAAAAAGTGTGTAAGCACCAATTATGTATACATATATGTAAGTATTTTAAAATTACTACTCGTGTGCAACAAATTTTGCTAGAGGATTCTAGTCTAGAATGTGTAAAACGAGTACCTAAACCTAAATTAACCACGACACAAACAGGCCAGATTGACATTTGTAGAAATGTACCAATTTTGGGAAGATGAAAACGAAAGAGTAATTTTTTGCGATAAAAAAAAATCAATCTGGACGGACCAGATGATTCCTAAATGTATTGGCAATATTAACGGAAGAAAAGGAGGAGAGAATGGCTTTTATGGCGCTCTGTCAGGGTCGGGCAGCCATTGGTGCCAACAGCAAAACGCCTCTATGTTTCATATCCACAAAAATGAGTAGAGTCAACTATACAGAGACGAAGTACTTAATAGGTTTTTTGATGACGATTTCGTTGAGGAATGGATTTTCCAGCTTAACACCGCAGTCATTCATGCTTCCAAAGCAATAAAAGAGTTTTTGGCAGCACAAAAAATACCAATTTTAGAATGGCCTGCCCTGATGTTAAGGGGGATTCCCATTTCAAACGCCAAAAAATACGGGTTTTTTACGAATTTTTATTTAGAAAACTATCAGTTGAATCTTTTGGAAAATTTACAGCCATATTTATTATGCATTATATAAAATCATTTTAAATTTTTGGTCGATTTTCTGGAAAATTGTGGCTTTGACAACGCTCGATGTGAAATTTCTATGAAAATTCCTGGTCACTGGGCGCCACGATAACTCAACTCCAGGTTGTCTGAAAGGAAAAATTCAAATGGAATTTTACTCCTTATGAACGTAGTTTCAGTATGAACTATTGAACAATTTTTTTTCGAAAATCAATATAACTGTGATGGTTGAAAGGCAAAGCTTGTTTTTTCGCACATTTTTTTCTCGGATTTAAAAAAAAAAAAAATCATGCATGTATCTTATTTTCCGTAGTTTATGATAGAGACAGATATTATTTCGAGATTAGTGTCAAATTTGACAGCAATCGACCGAATAGTTCTCGAGATATCATGGCGGCCGTATAGAAAAATGCTGTTTTGAGAAAAACGCATTCAAATATTTATGTGAAAAAAGGTATATATTTAAGACTCACGGCATTTTCGTGTTAATCAGCTATTCCAGGACCATATAGGACTATGAATAAGTTCGTGCGGTTTTTTTTCGAAATTTGAAACTTTATTGACGTAAAATGGTTACAAATTTAATATTCAAAATATTGTCCATCGCTTACTACTACTTTTTCCCATCTTTCTGGCAATTCACGGATTCCCTTTGTGAAAAATTCGGTCGGTTTTGCCGCAATCCACGAATCGATCCATTTTTTGACTTCATCGTAATTACGGAAGTGCTGGTCAGCCAGGCCATGTTGCATCGATCGGAAGAGATAGTAATCGGATGGCGCAAGGTCTGGACTATACGGCGGGTGGGGTAGGACATCCCATTTGAGCGTTTCTAAGTATGTTTTGACCACTTGTGCAACATGTGGCCGAGCATTGTCATGTTGCAAAATAACTTTGTCGTGTCTATCGGCGTATTGCGGCCGTTTTTCTCGCAGTGCTCGGCTCAAACGCATCAATTGTCGTCGGTAGACATCCCCCGTAATCGTTTCATTCGGTTTCAGTAGCTCATAATACACAACACCCAGCTGGTCCCACCAGATACACAGCATAACCTTCAGGCCATGAATATTCTGCGCCGACGTCGATGTTGAAGCATGGCCAGGGTATCCATACGTTGCCCGACGTTTTGGATTGTCGTAATGGACCCACTTTTCATCGCCAGTCACAATTCGATGCAAAAAACCCTTTCTTTTGTGCCGTTGAAGCAGTTGTTCGCATGCCATAAAACGGCGTTCAACGTCTCTTGGCTTCAATTCATACGGCACCCAATGGCCTACCTTTCGGATCATTCCCATGGCTTTTAAACGTTTGGAAATGGTTGATTGATCAACTCCCAAAGTTTTTGCAACCTCTTCTTGCGTTTGAGCCGGATCTCGATCGAGCAATTCCTCCAATTCGGTATCCATGAACTTTGGCGGCGCACCCTCGCGTTCTTCGTCTTCCAAGCCAAAATCACCACTTTTAAAGCGTGCAAACCACTTCTGGCACGTTCGCTCAGATAGAGCATGCTCACCATAAACTTCCACCAAGATACGATGACTTTCGGCTGCTTTTTTCTTCATATTAAAATAATGAAGAAGAATTCCCCGCAAAAACACATTATTTGGCACGAAATTCGACATTTTCAAGTGTGGTAAAAATATTGTTGTTTACGCTTCAAATAAAAAACTTATACTGACGTTTGTGCCTTACGACAGTAGCTCTCCAATGAATGTTTGGAAATGTGGATCGATGGAATAATAATCAAGTTACGCCATCTGTTGTAAAACCGCACGAACTTATTCATAGTCCATTAGTACTCCCTCTTCCTCTTCAAAAAAATTGATTTTGTACCATTTGCTGACCCCGACGTAAAATTCGAGCTTCTATCGTTGCATTAAGGCTCGGCTATTGCTCGCGCGCTTTCTCAGTATTATGGAGCGCGCCGAGTTCATTGTGCACGCATAACTTCGTCAAATTAACGAATTTTGCCATGAAATTTTGCACAGAGTTCTTTGAAAGTATAATAAACAAGAATCGGTCAAACACAAAGAACGATTTTTTTAAGCCGGGGAATGGGGATTCCCATTACTTAACCCTAATCCATAAAACATAAATTCTTAGCACTAAATTGATCAAAAAAATATAAAGAATTTAGTTGTTCTTAGAATTTAAATAGTGAAACAAAATTTCGTTGCGTAAACACTGAATTCCTGAAATTTATGTATTTTCAATTAAATGTTAATTTTCACATGTTTTGAGGCAACATTGGAGCTTTTGATATTATTTCATACTTAAAACGAGGAAAGCGTGGCCGTCCTTCTATTGTTGATGAGCAAACAAAGTGTCATATTAAGCTTTTAGGAGTTCATAAGTCGTTAAGTGCAGCTGACATTAAATCCAAGTTATAATTAGAGGTCTCTAAACGTCGAATTCACCAAATTTTGAGTACTGACGATAATAACAAATACGAAAAAAAGATACATAAACAAAAGTTAAAACCATGCCATAAATACGCTCGAACGCAATTCGCTGACAAATATACATTTTGGTCGGAAGAGTGGCTTAAGGTCATTTTTTAGTGATGAGAAAAAGTTCAACTTGGACAGGCTAGATGGAAAGATGAAGTATTGGAAAGGCACACGCCTCGAATGGGCAACTAGCTGCACTCGAAATTTTGGCGGCAGCTGTCTTATGGTTTAGGTAGCTTTTGGGCATGATGGGAAGTCACCTAATTGTTTTATTTCAAATCGCATGAACGCCCAAAGGTGCACAGCGCTTTTTGATAATGTTTTAATCGAAGCTAGGGAAACGTTTTAAGGAGAAAATTGGATATTTCAGGGTCCCAACTGACTCTTGGCTTCTTCGAAGAGAGAAAAATCGACCGTTTGGATTGGCCAGCTTGTAGCCCAGATTTAAACCCATTGAAAGTGTTTGGACACTACTACCTACTCACTTTAAAAACGCAATTGTGAAAGAATGGGACTAAATTGAAATTCATTTCATCACTGCGAGATTGTTTAAATGAATCTATTTCTAACAGTGGGTGCCCCCACACACACTATGAAATATTTTATTTATTATTTTTTCTTTTATCAACTTTACAAATATTTTTTACACTATTAATTTCGTATGGATTTATTGTTTGTTTATGTTGCACTTATGAAATATAAAATGAATTTTTATGAAATGTTCCTCGAAGCCTTGTGCTTTGCTTTCTTTTTAATGTACATTAAAATTCCAACAAAAAAAAAATTTAAGTACGTATTTTGATTTCTTAAAAAAACTGCTTGTTTCATTATTTATTTCGCTGAGGTAGTGTTTGCTTGTAAATAAGTAATTTATTGCGGATTGATAAGCTTGAGCGCCTACCAATAAGGTAATGCAGCTTATTTAATTTCAAGTCCAGCTCTTTTCGTTTTCTCTTGAGATGATCTCTCCAACGCTGTTTGGCATCAAGTTTTATGCCCAGATATTTGGTCTAATTTCTAATGCAAAATTTCAATGTAAGCAATTTTTTAATCAAAATGAACATAATTTTGAACATTTCAGCTGTCTAGATAAATTATCCATTTGTCTTTTTAAATTTTTATTTTTGTCTGTAGTTCATTTAAGGATAAATTCCTAAGTGCGTGCGTATACATTTTTGAGGGGAACGCCATATGTAACCGAGCTTCTCCTCGAGGAGAAATCTATAGTTTGATGCCGACTGCGAAGCATTGAGAGTTGTGTTTTTTGTGAGCAACTTTTCCATGACAGAAATACACTCAGAGCGATCCCTATTGGATCTTAGCGATCTTACTGATGATAAGAATACAGAAATAGGCGTGCCAAATTTGCTCAAATTACAACAACCACTCCTCTTCTAACATCACTTTCCTTCATTATTCCATGTTGCATTATATTTACATGTATTTGTATATACACATATGTATTTATGTATGTATGTATGTATGTATGTATGTATACACATACCAGCATTCAAAAATGATGAGACAGACGTCATAAATTGACTTTCCCATTGAAAGCCATTAAATTTATAAAGTGTTTACTTTATTGAGTGGCATAAATTCTAATGCAATCGAGATATGCAAACATATCATCACATAAAGCAATGAAAATATCAATAAAATGGATATACGAGTATTAATTAAACGAAAGTTAACTGTGCTTTTCTAATTGCTGAATTGAATGCAAAATAAATAAACAAACAAATAACAACAACGATCAATTTGCAATAAACATATTCATACATATATACAGGGTCTTCCAAGTTTGAGTTTCTTTAAGAAGAATATTTTCCAAATTATTTATTTGTGAAATTTCGTTTAAAATTTAGCAATAATACTTCCCTAATGGTCTAAGTTCATAACAAATTTCCATATTGGCATCGATTAACGGATATCCAGCTGCAGGTGCAAAAGAAATTGCTCGCCAGCGCACAGTGGTCCGACCAGAAGGCGTTGGCGGACAAAATTCAAAAACTCATTTAGTTAAGCTGAAAATATATATTTAGGGGTTTTAAGGATCAGTGATGACGAATCTGACCTTAGTTTTAGCAAATTTTAAATTCATTGAATACTATAAATACATTTTTACTTCCGTAATTAGCTGGTGAGTTCATTTTTACATTTTTCACGACCCCAGAGAGTACCATCTGATCTTTCAATTCTTTAACACTATCATCATGGTATTGAAGCTTCTCAAGAACGTAATCTTGTAATTCTAACTTCTTTGACTCAATTTTTTTTCTGAAGAACGCAAAAAAATAAATAACTCCTTTTTTTCAAAACTATACGTCATTTTGATTTTATTATTGTATTACAAGCAATTCTCAGATGTTCGTTAATATTCTAATCGGCTTATGCCCATTCCTCCACTGACAGATAAAAATGTTATATTATTATATATAATTTTATTATATATAGTGTTATATATACATGTATCATATTAATATTGTAATAATATTAAAAAAAAATTTTGTTTTTTTAATAAATTTTTTTTTTTAGTTGTCTCTTAATGCTAATGGGGTCTGTGATGTCTTTTTCTGTCTTTTACACAAAATTGCATAAGCCATATATAACGTTTGGCCTGTGGGTGAATGCACAAAAGCTACATTATTTTTAATTTGCACAACTTTGCGCAACAGGTTTCAGTTTGAGATCATAGCTGAAATATGTGGCTACATCACTCATGTTGATTTCAAGTGGACCGGTGTGGACCACTCGAAAAAATGATCTTTAAAAAAAAAATTTTCGAAAAATTTTGAAATTTCAAAAAAAAAATTGGATTTTGTACAACAACTTAAGAGAATTATTACTGTTTCCCTTAATATATTCAATTATCTTTTTTTTTCAATATTTGGTTAACAATTAAATGGTAATATTTATTTGCAGACATGAAAATGAAACTCTTGTATGAAGTACGATTTGCATAGAATTTCATGTTTAAAGTCAAAAAACTACAATGAAAAATTTTTAAAATTAAGTAATATTTTCAGGAAAGCTGCCTTGAATATTTAAGAAAACATCTGCATTATCAAATTTTTATTTCAAAAATGTTGAAAAATTGAATTTTGTCCGGCCGCCGGACCACTGTGCAGCGTTCATTGAGTAGACGGCAGAACGAAAGTGGACTTTTGCTTTTATATCTTGAAAATATCCTCAATTTTGCGAATTTTACTTTTCACGAATCCACCATTTTTGTAAAATCAACTACTATTTTTACGTGGCAAAATTCTTCAGCAAAATTCAAATGTCATCTATCAAAACGAATATCAACAGATTGTAACAGTGACTGTGTGTTAAAAAAGTTATGTCTGCAAAACAGTGTTATAAAAGGTGTTCAAGAAACTCGCACTTCAATGACACTGTTTGCATTTTTAATTCGATATAAATAGTAATATAAATAGTAATACAAAGTAAGCATCCAACTAGGACTTTTTTTCATAGCCACTTGCAATGTAAGGTCGAACGCATTACGAGTGTTCAATGAAGATCCGATGATAAAACATGCAGCTGAATTAAGTAAATAGATATTTACGAATAATTGGGTGTGGGATTGCATAGCTCCATTCATAAAAAACATTCCTTCGACGCATAGGCGCGTACGAGTACGCAGATAACGTCACGTACATAAATATGTATGCGCGCTCCAGCATTTGTGCCCTTAGCGGTGACGCGTGTGCACGTCTAAATTTTGCGTCTATCACTGTGATGCAATTTTTTGTTTTAATCGTTTAATCACGCCGTCAATTCCTATTTATCACACTCCCAAATTAAGTATTTTATTCATCACAAAAACATTTGCACTTTTTCTCTCATTCAAATCTCTAAAATTAAATTATTGAATAAGTAATCAATGCCTAAAGCAACAGGTAAGCACTACAGCATGTATGCGTGTGTGTATGTATGTATGCATTTACACTTGTATGTATGTACTTATTTATGAGCATACTGAATATGCACGCATACGTTCAGTAACTAGGCGCAAAATTGAGAGGCAAAGAAACATGAGAAAACCCTCTATTCTTGTTGATAGATAAATAAATGTTCTAATGGTGTTGGTGAATTAGCGATTATAGCACAAATAACAATGAAATAACAATACGCACATGTATGATACTTATATTTAGAAAAAAAAAAACGGTTGATCACTCTCACTTCGTCGGCTTTTGGCCGAGTTACTTCCCCTTGTATGGTGTTCGATATGATTTCTCCCTACTTGTATTGTATTTTTATGCCGCATTCGAAGGGGGACCTTTTTTATGAGAAGCCTTTAGGGTAGATTCACACTATGGTGCCGATCACGGTTCGTTCTCGGTCTAGTCTCGGTTCGGTAAAATCTTTCGACATCTACATTTGTGTTCTTACATCGGTCCAGTCGCGATTCATCGTTCGTCGCGTGAACACGTAAAACAGATCTTGTGCATTTTTTCGCTTACTTTTGACAAGTTCGATGAGCATTTCATCTGAAAAATGTAAATAAATGGAATTTTCATTCACGTCATATTGATTACTTTATTATCTTGAATACTGATATTGATCGTTATTTTTTAGTTATTCACCATTTGAATAAAACTTCAAAATTTATAATAAATCCTGTATGCAATTACTTACTTTTTTCAAAAGACCAAGATTTTTCAGCTGTCATTGTAAAAACTTCGATCTGCACTCCTTTGCTATTGTCGAAAGACTGAACCGAGAACGCAACGTTATTCACACTATCAGTACAAGTCGCGGCAAGTTCGATCACGCTCCAGCAAAATGTTCTTCGAACTTGATCGATGCTGGAGTGTGACTGTACCGAAACTTGAACAGCACGGATAGTGTGAATACAGTCATTGTTTTTCGTTTGTGAATATTTTACCGGACCGAGACTGGACCGAGAGCGGACCGTGATCGGCATCATAGTGTGAATCCGGCCTTAAATAGCAGAATTGTACTCGGTGGTTTGCCATAGATTGTCGAGTGGCAACCACTAAGTAAATTTTGATATTTAATATCTGAGACCTGGTATTGAACCTAAAACTTTCAGATACTCAATAGACTGCGCACAAGTAGACTTGACTTCGGCGAACAATATACCTGCGTGCCCGTGCATACAATGTTTGTAAGGATGCCTACTTGTAATTACCCCGCAAAGATTAATGAAACAAGTTTCTCCTTCAACACCAGTACCATTTCGCCTACAACGAACTACTTTGATTTGCTGATTTTTGGCATTTTTGTTTTTAATTAACATGAACTTTTGCAGTATGCTATAATTGAAAGTTCCAGAGGATACACGAATTTTGATAGGCGTATTCACCTACGTAGCATTTTACCTTCTCGAGTGTTATCGTTAGCGCGCTTATCTGCCACTTTCATACGTGCAGCATCCATTTTTTCAGCTCCGGAGCGCCCGAGCGACATTTGTTAATTGTCGAATAACTCGAAGAGTATTTGTCGGATTCACTTCAATATCACACAATATTATTTAAAAATATTTAAGAAAATTAAAAAAAAAATCCAATTTTTTGAAAATTCTGACTACTTCTAACCCCTTAAGGAACCATACTTAAACCTAGTTGTAGAGTATAGAAAGCAGTTGAGTTGTTAAATTAATATCCGTCGAGAAAGATGAGTATATCGACCCTGTGAAAATATTTTTTTTTATTAAATAGTACTTACGTTTTATGTTTATTGTGTTTGTTACTCGCACTTCATTTCTGCCTTTCCCCTCTCTTGCAGAATAGTGAGGTTATTTCGAAATGTCATTAAATCATTTAATGGATTAAAATAGCTTAAATGATTTTATAATTTTGTAATGCTTAATTGGGAAATAAAATTGCATCAAAACTGCAATACACTATGGGGACGCGTATGCTTTAAACGGTTAATCGCTGAAATCACAGTGGAAATCCATTTCCTTTTCGGGTTATATTCAAATAAGTACAAGGAAATTTCTTTGTTTTTAGAAACATATATTTTGTCGTAAAAACTAAAAAACAAATGCGTAGGAATATTAAAACGAATCGAAAATAAAGGGTTTTCCAAACAGAGGCGTAATTTTGATATTTAAAGAAAAATAGTATTTTTTAATATAAATGAAGAATGTAAAATGATCATTGATCGAGAATTTCACAGCATTGCTGATTGGAGGTGGGGAGTGGAAACTACTTGCGTTACGACCAGACAAATCTGGCCATCCTACAATCTGAAACAGACAAAAACCCTTATAAGTCTATCGAAACACGAACTAAGGCATATAATATCTCTTATCACCGGCCACTGCCTTTTGGGCACTCACGCACGTCGGCTCGGGGTTCCTCAAAACGACCTGTGCAGATACTGCGAGGACGAAGATGAGGAAGTATCGAGCAGGCATTTGCTGTGCAGTTGTCCCGGCCTAGCCAGAAGTCGACTCGCTCTTCTAGGCACTCCAACAATTTACAATCTTTCAGCACTCTCCGACCTGAAAATCGAATCTCTCATTAAATTCTCGAAACGAAGTAATATTTTGGGCCAAAATCTATAATAAAAATCTCGGTTAGGTGGGGAAATAATATAAAATAATGAGCTCTAGGGCAACACAACGGACCCAACTTGCGGTCTATGTGGCACTCCGATGCGGGGTCACCCTTAAACCAACCAACCAACCAATATAAATGATCGGATATTTATTTCATTATACAGAGGTACGAATGCCGTTAATAGTGAAAAATAACATCAGAAAATTACCACCACGTTCACGCTTACAGGACAATATCCTTTCCATGAAATTTTCCATAACCGAATTGCAAAGTGATTGTCCTATGTCCTCGATAGCCTCACGACTTCCATCTTTGAGGTCTTGAATCGACCCTGGGATGTTAGCTGTTGGCGTAGACATTCTCTTTCACGTGGCCTCAAAGAAAAAAGTCACAAGGTGTTAAATCACAATCTCTCGGTGGCCAATTGTGATAACCTCTTCGAGAGATAATACGGTTCGGAAACTTTTCCCGTAAAAGATCAATGGTTTCGTTGCTTGTATGACACGTAGCGCCGTCTTGTTGAAAATAAACGTTGTCCAGATCAATACCATCCGATTTCGGCCAAAAAAAATCATTAATCATCTCTCGATAGCGATAGATAACACCTGTTATTGGAAAACCCTTTATTTAAATTTAAAAATTCCTTACCAAAAATACTCAACATTGAATAAATCTGAAAATTATAAAATTATTTCGGCTGCTATAGCAGCCGGTGTATCAAAAAAGCGAGAGCTCTACAGCTAAGGGGAAGGTGCAGACAGCCGCTGAAGAAACTTCGCGAAGTAATACCAAGTCTCACCATAGGGATTTTTTACTAGTACTGCCCGAAAAGGGCAACCACATAGTTCGAGAACTGCAGCTTTTCCAACATTAGAAGTGCGCTCGAACGTCTCTGATACACCCATGGCCAGAATGACTTTTCGCCCTTGCACGCTGATGTATTAGCCAGCACTCGCTGAGTTGATGCAACCAAATATGCTTTCTTGGGAGAATTTAATCTCGGGTCTGCAAAACTGCAGTGTTCGATGTTGTTTCGCACTATCGAAAATTTACACTTCCTATGGTTTGTAGGGTATTTTGTTGAGGTTCTAAGTTCACTAGGAGCGCTCAAGTTCGGTGCCAATGGATTTCCCTGCAAGGTATGTTTCTATACGATTTCCTGCGAGTAAGTATTTATATGTTAAAAAAGTGAAGTGAACGGATTATTGACTTAGTTTTATGATTGCTCGTTTTATAATTACAAACTAATAGTTAATACGCACGCAGCAGAACTTGAAATAGCTGATTAACAGAATAATAACAATTTAAAGAACTAAGCTTAACAACTTCATGTCACTAAGCAAATGTACCCCTTAAAAGTGCCTGGATTTTGTTCCCAGAAGTGGCGTCCATGTACGTACTCCAAGGTTCTTACCCAATTTATAGTACACAACTGGATTTTCTCCCACAAATAGAGAGCTTAATGGTTTTATGACACCTCCAAATAGGAGTTGGTTTTTTGTTAGATTAAAATTCATGCAGTGGAAGGCTTGCCGAGGGGTGACAATTGATCATTTTATAACAACTTGATATCGATCGTTCCCACGACAGTCGGTTCTACGTTACCAAAATGATCCGGATTTACATCCAGCCAAGGAATGTCACTTCAACAGTATTTTCCATGCACGTATGGGGAATATTTAATGCAAAAAAATTTATATTTTTACATTTAGCGCCAAATACGAGTGTGTCAAAAAATAAGGTGAACTTTCATTGTTCTCTAAAAATATTTATTTATTCATCAATTTTTATTTTATCTCTCTCAAAGTAGTCACCCTCAGATATAATACACTTGTGCCAGCGTGTTTTCCAATCCTCGAAGCAGTTCTTATATGTACCTTTTGGTATGTCCTTGAGCTCGTCAGCGCTTCGGTTTTTGTCTCCTCAATCGTCGCAACACGACATCCTTTCATGTCCTTTCAAGGGTCTCTTCAATCTTGGAAAGAAGGAAAAAGTCGCAGGGGGCCAAATGTGGTGAATATGGTGGCTGAGATATGATAAAGGTGTTGTTTTTGGACAAACAAATACTCACAAGCAAAGATAAGTGAGCAGGTGCTTTATCATGATGCAAAAGCCATGCATTTTTTTCCACAATTCCTGGCGTTTTTTTCGATTGTTTCACGCAAACGGCACACAACTTCAAGTTAATACTCCTTATTTACCGTATGATCTTGTGGTAAGAACTCCTGATGCACTACGCCTTGGTAATCGAAGAAAACAGTGAGCAAAACCTTGACATTTGATTGAACTTGGTGTGCTTTTATTGGTCTTGGCTCCCCTGGACTCTTCCATTAGGATGATTGGGCTTTGATTTCGATGTCATAATGATTCGTCACCAGTTATGACCCTTTCAAGCATATTTGGACCATCGTTGACGTCATTCAATAATTCCTGAGCGATGCTCATTCGACGTTGTTTTTGGTCACAATTCAGCAATTTTGGAACGAACTTCGCTGCCATACGCTGCATGGCCAACATTTCAGAGAAGATTGCATGTCATGAGCCAACCGATATGCCGACATCCTCAGCAACTTCTCTAATTGTGATTCGACGATTCTCCATTATACTCTTCACTTTCTCAATATTTTCCTCGGTTTTTGACGTGCTGGGGCGTCTTCGAAATTTGAAAATTCAACTTATTTTTTTGAACACACCCCGTACATATATTTTGGGTGTTTGGCCGAGCTTCTCCTTCCCCTATTTGTGGCGTGTGTCTTGATGTTTTTCCACAAATGGAGGGACTTACAGTTTTATGCCGTCTCCAAATGGCAGATATTTTTATGAGGAGCTTTTTCATGGCAGAAATACACTCGTGAGTTTGTCATTGCCTGCCGAGGGGCGACCGCTATTAGAAAATTTGTTTCTTCATTTTGATGTTTCACCGAGCTTCGAACCTACGTACTCTGATTGATAGTCACGCACCAATCCATTCGGCTACCGTGAGCAGCGCCTTATAAATAGGTAGATTTATAATTTTTGCAATTCGCGTCGTACGGCAATCATATTTGACACTTGTGACAGCTGCAGTATAAGAACAAACAACCAGTGGAGCCACGGTCCAAATAAAGATTTTCATCGCTCAAAATGGTTTTTATAATTGGCGGTGGTGCACCAAAAATGTTTACTTATCGCTTATCGACTTTCATAATTTTATCCATCATATCAATAATAAGAAACATTTATTCCGTCTGAATTAATCAGTGATAAAATATTGATCCAAAAAAAAAACATATTCATAGGAAAACAGCTATATTTGTAAGTGTGAGCAAAGTATATGAGTAGTTATTCACATTTTTTAAGTAAAAAAATAAGATATTCCAAACTACAGCCAAACTCTCTGAAAAAGTGGTATTAAATCTCACGCTGGCTGGAGTAGAGTTAGAATATCTCTTTTTAAAAAAAACTGGATTTTTTGCATTTTCTTAAAGTATAATATCTTAAAAGTATTGTGTGAAAATTTGAACTGAATCCGACAAATGCTTTTCGAGTTATTCAACAATTAACAAAGGGCTCTCGGGCGCTCCGAAGCTGAATAACAAAACTTTACATGCGTTTTTTCTATGTTGCTATGTTTTTGATCTGGTGATCACTGTAACTTTAAAACCGCTTGGTGGATTTCAATAAAATGTATACTGCTTTCAAAAAACATAAAAAACTCGTGTCTGATTGAAGGATTTTATTTTTAAATTTCGATTTTTTTAAACCATTAATTGTCGGTTTTTTCTCGAAAATCTGAAAAATATTTCCTGAGGCTGCCGTATTTTTGAAAAAAAGCTTCGATCAGGCACTAGATTGTCTGTCAATAAAACTATTTTCTCTTGTTCGATTGATTTTAAATGAATCTCCAAGGATTTGTTATGATCACCGCAAGGGACTTCTGGAGAAACGGGCTCCACACAAACAGGGATAACTTTAACATTTATTAATTTTTTTTTTGAAATGTTGCCAAAGTCAAGTCGAAACATGATGTATTAATGCTAGGTTTTTATTTTTGTAAAATAAATCAATTGAATAGCAAAAAAAAATATTGAAAAGCATCATTTTTTCGGCCCTCTGACTACCTCTAACTTCTTAAACAATTTTCGATAAAAATATTTGCAATTGTGTTTTGTAAATTAAGAAATTAATTATTGTATAAAGGTAAATAATAGATACTAATCGATCGGTCTTTTTTTGCATGGAGTGTGATTCACCCTAATGTGCATTCAATTTTCTTATGAAACTCAAAGCTGCTCTTTTCTAGCAAAGTGAAAACGGAGGGTTACCTATGTTGCATATCATAGTTATAAATGTATTTTATACAGCGTGGTTAAATTTCAAGGGCCGATGTTGAATGGGAACCTCACCTAAACGTCAACGACACTGTCTTTGGGGTTGTTTGAAAGAAAAGGTGTACGTCGATAAGCCAGCAACAATTCAAGAGCTAAAGGATGAGATAATTCCGCACATTAACCGCATAGAACCTCAATTATGCCTCAGCGTCATCGAAAATTTGGACCATCGAGTGGAGGTGTGCCGCGGCCATTTGACCAATATTTTGTTCCATACGTAATTGAGCCATACGAATATTATCAAAATAAAGAGAAATGACAATAATTTCCTAAAAAAAATGTATTTGAGTCAAAACCAACACCGGCCCTTGAAACTTAACCATCCTTTATCTGAGATGCACGGAGAATTTTTTCAGCATCCAGAAAGCAGCCTAAGCAAGTAGACTACGTTCTCACATTTAAATAAGTTTTCTGCAAATGCCGCCACTTTCAAAATTGATACATTTAACGCCGCATTTTTGACTTCCTTTAAAGTACCTATTAGACTGAAATTGGTTGTCAGCCCCGAGAGCGAAGTCAAGTTCATACATAATTTGCGCTATCCGATGATCAAAAAGTAAGAAACAAATATGTAAAAGTTTCACTGCTGATATATTCCTGCTTGGGCATAGAAAATAAAAGAATAATGCTAGAAAATAACAAAGAGAACAAAGAACAATAAATAAATTGAAAATAAATTTGTTTACAAAACTCAGTTACACTCCTGTGCTTACCGCCTTGGAATTTTTATAAAATTGCTAATTTTATCCAACCCAATCTAGAAAACATTCTCTAATTTTTTTCAAATTTGTATTCACATTTCTTCATTTTGCTGTCATCTTTTTCGCAAAAATACTTGTTTTCAACGAAAGTCACTAAGGTAACCATTGCAGCATTTTTTACGCTTTCTGAGGCAGTACGACTTGAAATTAATAAAACATTCTGAGCGGCCGTGTCTAGACAGCGAGCATCAATAACCAATATATATTTATTTATATATAATATTTCACAAAGTAAAAAGTAAACAACTTAATAAATAAAATTAAACGCAATTGTTTCGTTTACAAATGTACAAATATTGCGGTTTTTTGTTGTTGTCATTGTGTAGGGTTTGGTAATTTATGCAAATTCAAGCATCTAATTGCCGTTACACTTTCATTCTTTCATTCTGCTTTATTCGCCGTATTCCGGATGAACCGCTACTTCTGAATTCAGAATGGATGACTAAGCGGGATGCATCGGGTTGAAAAATGCGCGAAAAATTGGCATAAGCAACGGGTGAGCGCGGAGCACAGGGCGTCTTGAAGCAGGTACTGGCCTGAAGCTTTGGTGATGGTAGCGACTTACCCGATTGCACATACGACACATCACTTACACTTTACAATGAGCCTTTTTTCGAAAAATAAATTGTTAAGTTTTGCGCTATATAAGGTGCGTTTCATAATCATAGGACACCTTTGGTATACAAATTTTGAACAACCATAAGTTCGCTTTTACTTTCCGGAGTAGCTTTTATTTGGCGTCATTTTAACAGTTACAGACTTAAGACTTCCATCAATTGTTTCTGGTGCGAAAGCTCACTCTATTTTGTAGAACAGTTGTATTTTTCCAAGAAGCTGCCCTTTTGCTAATCTTTTCGGCGCAAGAGCCCATTCTTATTTTTCAAGCGCAACTTCGGTGGAGGTTCTGTTATGGTTTGGGGTGCATTTACATCGAAAGCCAATCTTGATACACAGTTTACCTGTGGGCAAAAAGTTAGGTGAATTTGGTTGTAAAATGAAAAATCTTTATTTATTCTTGTAAATCAATTTCATCCCCTTCAAAATAACCCCCTCTTGATGAAATACACTTATGCCAACGATTTTTCCAATCCCCGAAACATGCCAAATAGTCCATTTCCGGTATAGCCATCAGCTTTTATCTTCTCAATCGACGAGACGCGTTCCCCGGAGTGGTCTCTTGAGTTTTGGGAATAGCCAGAAGTCACACGGAGCCAAGTCAGGCGAATACGGTGGTTGCGGAACGATATGCGTGGAATTTTTGGCGAAATGGTCACGAAGAACGAGTGCAGGGTGAGACGGTGCATTATCGTGATGCAAAAACCAGAGTTGTTGGCCCATAATTCTAGTCTTTTTAGACGAATTGCTTCACGTAAACGACGCATAACTCTCAAATAATATTCCTTATTAACAGTTGGGTCAGGTGGAAGGAATTCATAGTGCACCAAACCACGAAAATCGAAAAAAACTGTCATCATGACCTTTATTTTTGAACGACTTTGCCTTGCTCATTTCGGTCTGGCCTCGCCTTTAGCACGATATTCCCTTGATTGGTCGGTTGTTTCAGGGTCGTAAGCATAAATCCAAGTCTCATCTCCCGTAATGATGCATTTGAGCTTGTCCTGATAGTCTGAAAGCATTGTTTCACAAACATCAACGCGACGACTTTTTTCCAAGAAATTGAGAGTTTTCGGTACCAAACGAGATTTGACTTTTCGTAGATCCAAATGGTCTTTCAAAATGGTTTTCACAGGTCCTTCTGATATTCCGATCATATCAGTAAGGTCTTTAACAGTCAACCGACGATTTTTGAGCACTTACTCCTTCACTTCATTGACGTGTTGGTCATCTGTTGACGTCGATGGTCGTCCGGAGCGCTACAAGTCATCAACACGTTCTCGACCCTCTTTGAAGTCTTTGTACCACTTATAAACATTTTTCTGCGACATGGTCGAATCACCAAATACCTTCTGCAACATGCGAAACGTTTCCGCAGCCGAAATTTCATTCCGCAAACAAAATTTGTTGGCACTTCTCTGCTCAATCGAATCAGACATTGTAAAAATCGAAAAATGCACTCTTGGTCGTTTGGTAAACACAAGCGTAAATACCTATATTACTGATAATGACATTCACATGAAAGTTGGCCCAGATGTTATTAACAGTGCTGCCAACTCATGAAAAAAATAACTAAAGCGAAATTTTAATCCCGCGAAGTTTGACAAATAAATTCACCTTACTGTTTGCCCACAGTATACATCATCGTGAATGAAAAGTGGAGACTACAAAAACGTTTTGAAAAATAGTCTCGTTCCTTTCATTCAGGATAATCGGGAAGTGTCCTTCGTGTTTCAGCAAGACAACGCCCGAATCCACGTAAGCAGGGAAACAAGGCAGTATTTGACCGATTATCCCATGGAAACCATGGACTGGCCGGCGTGTTATCCGGACCTAAACCCAATTGAAAACATTTGGGGTTTATTAGTCAGAAGAGTTTACCCCAAAAATCGCCAATTTGACAACACCAATGAGCTTAAAGCGGCAACTAAGGCAGAATGGGCTTCTCCAAATGTAAATTTACTTAAAAAGTTAGCAGAATCGATGAAAAAAAGAATATTTTGTGTCGCTAAAGCAAATGGTGCTTCCAGAGAATACTAAAATATTCTAGACGACAGAAAAAAAATTCGAAAAAATTTGACTTTTGTTAAACGATCACTTTAATTAAACAGTGTCTTATCATTTTGAAATGCCTGGAAATACATGTTTGCTAAAACTTTTCTTTATGTAATAAAAAAGTTCTAAATTCTGTAATGAAACAGATAACTTTTGTTACTTTAATCGATGTGTAAAATTTTTATTTTCCTCTGAAATCTATAAACTAAAATACTTTGAAAAATTAGCGAATTATGAAACGCACCTTATTTGCAATTTGGTTATGAATCATTGGCCTTTATCATTATCCTTAGGGTCTTTTGAACCAGTGTCCAAAGTCAATATTAATCTCAACACTCGCTTTTATAATTTCAAAAATCCTATTTTGGACTCTCTCAACTGCCACATCTCTGAAATTGCTTGAAAGTCAATTTTGTATGCTAAAAATCTTTCGGAATGATTTGAAGTATTCTTGCATAAGTTGTTTGTCATATTTAGCAGGAAACACTCGTTAATCCCCCGTTAAATAGATATGTAATATAAACTACCCTGGTATACTGCGAATGATGAATTATGATTTTCCATAATTTTTTTTTACTAGTCATTTTTTTCTTTTTTTTACAAGAATAAAAACATAGCATTAATCATGTTTCGACTTGACTTTAGCAAAATTTCAAAAAACAAAAAAAAAAATTAATAAATGTAAAAGTTATCGCTGTTTGTGTGGCGGCCCGTTTTTCCAGAAGTCCCTTGCGGTGATCATCCAACGCCTTGGAGATTCATCTAAAATCAATCGGACAAGAGAAATTAGTTTTATTAATAGATAATCGAGTGCCTGATCGAAGCTTTTTTTCAAAATTAACATTATGGCGGCCAAAGGAAATAGATTTTAGATTTTCAAGAAAAACCTGTGAATTAATTGTTTAAAAAAAGCGAAATTTTTGAAAAAAAATCGAAATTTAAAAAAAAAAATCGAAATTTCTCAGAACAAAAAATTGAAATTTTTCACAAAAAAAAAATTGGAATTTAAAAAAAAAATCCTTCGATCAGACACGAGTTCTTTATGTTTTTCAAAAGCAGTATTAATTTTATTGAAATCTACCAAGCTGTTTTTAAGTTGCAGTGATCACCAGTTCAAAAAACATGATTTTGAGAAAAACGCATTTAAAGTTTTGCTATCGATTTATGTAGAGTTATACGAATTATTTAATTACTTATACTGTGTCATTTACTCCTGGTCCAAAATATCGATTTGCTGTTGCCTACGTGTCGTTCTACCTTCGCGAGAGCTATCGTTCCATCCATTTTTGCTGCTACCTACTTGCTCTCGACCGCTCCGGAGCGTCCTTTATTAATTTTTGAATAACTCGAAAAGTATTTATCGGATTCTCTTCAAATTTTTAGATAATATTTTTATACTTAAAAAAAGTGCAAAAAAAAAAATCCAAGTTTTTGAAAATTCTGATTACCCCTAACCCCTTAAAATTCCTTCATTTGATATATCTATCTTAGGTTAGGTTAGCCTGGTTGGCAATAAGCCACGCATAGACCTTTTGGTCCCTAGCAATACGAGATGGAGTCCGCCCTCTATGAATACCTAAAGTAGACATCATGTAGGATGTCAGCGCTTTTGGCGAATCTAAGTAGAGCTGGGAGCTCCGCTTTTGAGATGTCCTCCAGACCCTCAAACAGTGGGGCTGCCAGGCATTTTAGTCACGCTTTTAATAATGCCGGACAAACGCACAGAAGGTGTTCTAAAGTTTCCTCGCCATCCCCTCTGCATTTTCTGCAGTTGTCCGTGTTAGCAATCCCCATCTTATACGCATGTGCAGCCAATAGATTATGACCTAGCATACCTATGATAGTTCTGCAGTCCTTTAGCGAGAGCGTTAGTTCGAATTGATTGAGTTTTTTGTCGTTAGTTCTACACATGACTTTTGCTGTTTTGCATGTGGTTAGATTAGTCCCCCTAGCTTCCACTCGCCTTTTCATGTAGTCGTCCATTTCATTGTATAATATATTGTCTGTAGCGGTTTTGGTATGTCGTTCTCTTGTTCAAAAGGTAGTTTAGCAGCACTTTTTGCTATCTCATCTACTATTTCGTTCCCCAGAATGCCTTTGTGACCAGGTACCCAGTAGATATGCAGCCTACTGATTGCGGCTAGCCTTTCTATGGCCTCTCTGCTCCGTCGAACATATCTATCTTAGTGTTCCACAAAAATTTATGATCAATTGCTCGTTTTGCAATAAAATTCTGCTGGCAACGCAATCAAGAAAAGTTGGTTTTGGAATAAATTTGTCCTAAAAATATTTGCTTTGATACGCATGTTTGTTTATGTTTATTTTGTAATAATTAACTCTTTTTTCAAATCGAAACAGGTGGCAGCACCCTTCTAATTTTAATGCTACACAAAAACCATCTACGACCAGGCTTTCGTAGGGTGTAAAAATTGAGGCAGTAGTGATGCTTTTTCGAAGAAATATTTTTCGTTTCTATATATACATACACACATACATACGTATAAGTGGAGATAGGTCAAAAAGATTCCTTTACACTGCTTATTTCAATTAATGCAAAATAAAAATTGCCAAATTTTCAGCGTTTATTATTCCAATTTAAATCGTTTTGCATACGTGCATACTCATATATGTATTTATGTATGTATAAGTACATATATACGGGCATGCAGAATGAATTCTAATTGTGAATTTATACAAACATTTGTAATCCCAACTGTCTGAATGAGTATGAGGGGGAAAAATGTAAATAAAAAAATTTACGAGGGCAGAGCTAAATGCCTTTTAATGTTGTTGATTGTAATCTACAAGCGTAAATTTTCTGCATTGTTGTTTTTTATATCTCAATTTCCATTTCACTCCCGTACAACTAATTAAATGTGTGAAGTCCGTGATACCTGTATCTGTAAGTCCACAAAAGCAGCCATGTGGGTATGAACATGCCGTAAAATGTCGTGAAAACTAAAATTTTCTTCCTGCAAATGTGATAATTTAACATTGTTAAGGGGATACTCACTCACTGGAGAGCCGCAACTCTGTACAGCCCGCATGTTGCTCATACGCACAAGTACCCACTAGCACGCACGCACGCGCCAAATAAATGCGGCAAATGACGGCGCTCTTCCTCCTCACATACACCTAGCGCGTTGAAGTTGTATTTTATTTACACTCACTTACTTACTTACTTACTTACAAACATGCCTTCATACAGGCACGAGTGTAAGTACTTGTTGGCATAAGTACAAATGCACACTTTCGTCGCTGTATTGTATTTGTTGCCGCTGCTTCGCTTGCTGCTGAGATATTTCGTAGATTTTTTTTGGGGTTATAAATAAGAGCAATGCCGGGTACTGTAGTTCATTTAAAGCCTTAAAGTCGCCGCGTATTGTACGAACAAGTCAGCGAGCCTAAGAAACGACGCAACACAGCTAAAAAAGGGCAAACTTTAAAAACGAAACTGATTTTCTATAACTTAAGTGAAAAGGAATTATTGAATAATTGAGAAAAGTGCTAATTAAATGATTTGAGTTAATTGATATGAAAAATACTTGGCGCTCAAGCTTGAACAGAAATAGAAATAAAATAACTGAAACTTAATTAACAGTTTTGAAAAAGTTTTAAAAAGATTTCATAGTTCACACAAAAGAATATTTCAAATAAGCACGAAAATGATTATACAAAAAATGGTGAGTGTTATGGCAGTGCAAGATTTTGAATATTTTCAGTATCGAGTGAACTTAATTTATCAGTGGATTTGGGATATTTGACTGCGTTTTAAAATTAAAAATATATAGAAAATATAATTAAAAAAATAACAAAAATAAAAAAAAATAAAAATAAAAAAATAGAAATAAAAAAATATAATAAACTAAAAATATAAAAAAATTACAAAATAAAATAAATTAAATAAAAATAAAAATATCTATAATTATTTATACAAATATCATATATAGCGTACACACACATGCATGCAAGGATTTAAAAACTTCAAAACAAACAGCAGAAAAATATTTCACCAGCCTTTGATAAATTTAGAGTGGTGGTATTTAAAATAATTTCTAACTAACGGCTGCCGACCTGATCCGTCTTTTCTCATTTCATTGGTAAACCAGTTGACACAGGTAATCGTAGTCTGCACGCCGTTTACGAACCATACAAAGATCCAGCATCTTCTCTTTACAGAGTGCTACAAGATTTATACCACTGGAGTCTTCCACGATTCCCTTTTTGTACTCGACGGAATAGCTCTTTCGTTTTGTACTCATTTTTAACGCATTCTTTTTGTCACATTGTTTTAAGTAGGGATTGTTTTCGGGGGATGTCTTATTTTACAAAAAGGTTCCAGCTCGTGATTATTATCTAATTCGTTAGGTACCGTCTTGCAGTTTTACGGGTCCATATATTTTTCGCAATATTTTTCTTTCAGATTTCAGCTTAGCTGATTAATGTCAGTAGTTTTTAGCGTCCATAGTTCGCGACTATAGGCAAGCACGCGCCGGTCCAAGGTTTTGTATATCCTCAACTTTTGGTCCCGAGGAAATAATTTAGACTTTAGCAGCTTCTTAGTCCAGGGAAGCCATAGAGAGACTAGCCGCTGTTTACATGCAATTCGAACAAGAAAATGACGTACTGAAACCTTTAAATTCGATTAACCATGACATCGCTGTGGACATGAAAATACGGATAAACAGGAGGTGAAATATGATAATTTAGCCACTTGTAGAACCGCGAAAATCATGTGCACACAAAATGCAGATAAATGCGCTAGATTCGTACTAGCCCAGTCTATAAAGAAAAGCAGAGCTATCGTAGGTATACTGACAGGCCACAATTTGTTAGCGGCACACGCATACAAGAATTGCACACAATGATAGCTGCAGATTTTTCAATGAACTAGAAGAGAGGGCAACTCTTGAAAACCTTCTATGTTCTTGCCCTGCATTAGCTAGAACCCGAATGCAATATTTAGAAGCTCTACAATATGAGAGGTTAGAATGTTTCTCGAGGTTAGACCCTCAGAGCTGACTAAGATTCACAAAAGACGCAGGCTTATTAAAAGAAGCCTACTATAAGGAAACGTAAGGGCCAAGCTCTATCTGGTACCACTAAGGACCAACAGGTCTACATATGTGATGGCTTTCAGCCAGCCAGGTCAACCTAATCTAACCTAGGCAGCTTCAAATGAGAAAAGTAAGATTGATTTGCTGCTAAAACTCTATCATTTATTGTCAATGATCAATGATCCTTTTCGGCTGAAATATCCAGGTAAGTAAATCCTGGTAAACGCTCGAATGCATAGTCTCTGATCGGCAGGGCGTCATTCCTTAAACCGGAGCTGGATTGGGCCATAAACTTTATATTCTCTGCGTTATTGCTTAGCCCAGTATTTCGTATTATTTTTCTAGTTTTAGAAACGCACTCTTTAATTCACTTCTGCCCTTCGCCATAATAAGCGTATTATCTGCATAAGCACAAAGCTGGAATGGCTGGTTGTATTCACTACCATTTGGATATATTTGGACTAAGTTGTATAAAGTTGACAGCTGGTAACATAAAATTTATTTGTCACTGGTGTCGAAACATCAAAATTTGGCATTCGAGTTTGGCAGCACTTTTCTCGAGTTCTCAGGGCTCAGTGAAAGTAAATTTTCCGTAGCCATAGTGGAGCGTTGCTTTCGTAACTTCGCTACGACGAACTCAATGATAAGGCTAAATAACTTTTTAATAAACAATATTAGGCAGATAGGAATCTCAATAATAAATAATAATAATATAATTGTAACTTAATGCTGTATTTGTAACAAACTGTATTTCTTGATTCGCTTAGCTTACTTGGTATAATATAAAAAAGGGCGATTTGAAAAGTTGTGACTGATTACTTTCAATGCCTTATATGTTTTGGTACTCGACATAACGAAACCCTCCGAATATCTGATCACATACAAGACTTTGCACCAACCTATTAGGTGCATCGAAGGCTTTAAGTCCATGTTTATGATTGTTTGGTCCGGTTTTTCGAGTTAAATAGTCTTCTTTAGGATGGTTTCCTATGTAGAAGCCCACGCAAGTCACGCAAGTGGGTAAAGTTACTGATTGCCATTCACTTGGAAGTGGCCAGGACGATTCTTCAACATATGGTTCAAGCAGCTCACAACTTCCGGGATTAGCCCAAGTATCCTCTGGTTATCTTTCGAACACCCGTTCGGGATTGAACCAACATGAGAAGGCGAAGCATCCCAGGATAGCTGGTTGTTGGCTGGGTTTGGGACCCCCTCTATTAACAGCTTTGTACAAACCCTCGGATGAGAACTTCCTATACTGATGACGACCCCTGTAAACGAAATAAGGACTACGATTTGAGGGCATACGCCTGAAATGTCCGGTCCCTTAATGGGGAAGGTGCCTCTGCCCAGCTGGTTGATGTCCTCGTGAGAGTAAAGGCTGACATCAGTGCCATTCAAGAGATGCGATGGACGGGGCAAGGCAAGAAAAACATAGAACCTTGCGACGTCTACTACCGCTGCCATCTAAAGGAGCGCAAATTCGGTGTCGGATTTGTTGTGGGAGAGAGACTTCGTCGCCAAATACTGTCGTTGACTCCGGTGGACGAGCGTCTCGCAATAATCCGCATCAAAGCGCGATTTTATAACATCTCGCTCATTTTCGACGGAAGAGAAGGACGATGCGACCAAAGATTCCTGCTATGAGCGCCTAGAACGTTCCTATCAGCGCTGCCCCCAGCACGACATAAAAATCGTGCTTGGCGACTTCAACGCCAGGGTGGGCAAGGAAGGAATTTTCGGTCGATTTTGATCATGTTTAACAAAGCACGCTGCCGTTTCGTTCTCGTGCTAACCGGCAACAGTTGGAAACATCAAGTGAAGCCAAGTCCTTCTCCACCGGATCTTTCCAATGTAAAGGAGATCTTTTTCTTCCTCTGCTATCATCAGCTGGTACCACATTGAATACTTTCAGAGCCGGGACGTTTTTTTTTACATTGACATGACCCAGCCAACGAAGACGCTGGATCTTTATTCTCTGCGTTATGTCTATGCCGTCGTAAAGCTCATGCAGCTCATTGTTCACTCAGCCTCACAGAGTGTTAGTTTTGTTCGTCGAGAGAGAACTTTACTACTCAGTTGCTCACGTTACCGACGTAAAATAATTTTACACAAACCGAAACCGTAAGCTGAAAGTAAAATAATTTTACACAAACAAAATACCGTACACCGAGCTACCGAGTGCCAAGTTTGGTGTAAAGATACCTATTTTTTTACATACTTATATCGGAGGTTGAATTAGTTTTAAAGGTGACACACAGATGGCGCTATTTATCACTTTATCGCGTTGGCAATACTGAATATATATTCATGACAAAGCCTCATCCCTAGGCTTTGTTTATCAGTATCTGTCATTTCGCTGAAGTATAAACAACGCAGTGTTTTCGTGCTCCGAGTATGTCAACTTTCGTGCCGTCGAAACGCAATTTGCGGGAAGCTTTGCTTTTCTGCTTCAATTTGAAAAAAAATACAGCCCAAGCCCGTGAATTGCTGCAGAAGGCCTACCCAGACCATACTCCGTCGATTTCAACATGTGAGTACTGGTTTCGACGATTCAAAAGTGGTGATTTTCACACCGAAGACAAGGAGCATCTTGGCCAGCCCAAAAAGTTCGAGGACGCGGAATTGGGGGAATTGATAAACGAGGACTCGTGCCAAACCTAAGAAGAGCTTGCTGAATCATTGGGCGTTGATAAATCAACCGTTTGCCAGCGTCTAAAAGCGATGGGAATGATCCAAAAGCAAGGACATTGGGTCTCGTACGAGTTGAAGCTGCGCGACGTCGAACGGCGACTTTTTACGTGCGAATTGCTGATCGAGCGACAAAATCGGAAGGGTTTTTTGCATCGGGTGGTGACTGGCGACGAAAAATGGATCCACTACGATAACCCAAAACGCAAAAAATCATGGGGTTTGCCCGGCCACGCATCAACGTCGACGGCCAAGCAGAATATTGCTCTGCATTTGGTGGGATCGTATATTTTGAGCTGCTCCAACCGGGCGAAACAATCACGGGGGATCGTTACCGACTGCAATTGATGCGTTTAAGCCGGGCATTGAAAGAAAAACGGCCGGAAACGGTAAAAAGGCACGACAAGGTTATTTTGCAACATGACAACGCTCGGCCGCATGTTGCTCAACCTGTCAAAAAATACCTTGGAACGCTTGGCTAGGAAGTGTTACCCCACCCGCCGTATAGTCCAGACATAGCTCCCTCCGATTATCATTTGTTCCGGCATATGAGTCTCGATTTGGCGGACCAGCGGTTCTCCTCGTACGAGGCTACCAAAATTTGGGTTGAGTCATGGATAACCAAGCAGCGGCCAGAATTTTGGAGAAACGGCATCCGGAAATTGCCCGAAAGATGGGCGAAAGTTGTAGCTAGCGATGGCCAATACTTCGAATAAAATATTTTGTACCGTTTTTTCACAATAAAGCCCCAAATCTTCGAAAAAAAACCTTTAAAACTAATTCAACCTCCCCAATACATAAACCTGGATATAAGTTAGGGCATTTTGAATTTGGGGATTTTCATTTTGAGGATTCTGTGCTTGGTGATACTTTTCAAGCAGGGAATTTTGTGTGTGAGGATTGTATTTGAGAAGACTTCAAGCCTCTCCCTACTTGCATATATACTGTAACCTACAAATAAACCAATTTCAGTAAAATGGGGGACAATGTCCAAAATATTGTACTTGAATCACTTGACATGAAATCGCCCATTGGATATTTTCATTCATCGAACGCTATCGAAACCACACCATCCAAGCTGTACAGCATTTTCTGCTCGTTTGCGGTTGCTTCGCGGAATCACTTAGGTTGTATTAAATAATAATTTATTTCTATTAGTACGAAAGTGTTAATTTCAAATGACAACAATGGAGCAGCAACTTCAAGGGAGATACTTAGCGATAACATTACAACAAAAACAATGCCATACGCATCGGCCGCAGCAACAATTGTTGCACAGCACACAAAATGTGTATACAGCAAGTAGCCAAAAACCTATAGTACAAAGGTGTAGAGTGTTTAGAGTTCTGCGGAAGACTTCATATTTTTAGCTTTTGCTGTTTACCTAACAAGTAAGCGCTACTTCTAAGCAAATAGGTGATGTTGATGATTTTCGATACATCGCAAAAACAGGAATAATTCTAAGAATGCCCGAGTAGTAATCAAGAGCGCGTTTACGCCTTTCGTGAGTTCGTGTTTGTCTGTGTGTTTGTGTATTTTCCTGCTCATATTTTGCGGTTTCTTTGTATTTGTCTTTTTTAGAAGTCAAATTCATACACCCATGACACTGAACACTAATCGCTGCCAGTGTCATTGCCATTGCCGGTGTCAATAGCGCCTGGCTAAGGTATTAAATTTGCGCTCAATTCCAATGCATGCAGAAAGAATTGTTTATATTCCTGTATACCCAGAATTTTTAATGAAGTCAATAAATAAGTAATAGACACATATTTGAATGTGGATGTGTGTGTAAATATATTTTTTCTTCGTTTATATATTTATACTTATACTCTTCTGCATTTAAATTTATGAACGAGTACAGTTTCTTCTCATTATAAAAACAAATAAATGCCTACTGCGCAGCTTACTCTTATGATGAATTGAAGGGTGATTCAAATGAAAGTATTTTCAAGTTTTAAAATGCAAATAAAATCAGCAATCGAATTGAAAGATTACTTTTTTTTATACATTTTATAATTTATTACGTACTCTTCCAAAGCTATTTCGCAACCCTCAAAGTGGAAATCCTCAGATAAAATGCACTACTCCAGAATTCTTCTTACGGTCTTGCATCTTTTCTTTGGACTCCAAGTAGCGCACACTTACTATACTCGTATGTAGTAGCATGGAATGGTTTTTATAATAGGGTGCTTATGAAATGTGTCGGATTTTTGATCTCGGTTATCTTGCGGAGAGTGTTAAGAGAAGGACTGAGTGTTACCTGAGCTTCTGAATGAGCTTTTTTACGTTTTTCTTCATCAATGTGGTGTGGCTGAATATATTTTGATAAATTCATTGAGCCTTGCGGCGAAAATAATCGTTCTTATTGGGATGATATTTTTGATGGCTCTATAAGGTTCTCATCATGGGCGTTCTAACGTATGGCGCAGAAGCTTGGACGATGACAACATCCGATGAGGCGTCCTTGAGAGTGTTTTAAAGAAAAATTCTGCGGAAGATTTTTGGACCATTGCACGTTGGTGGCGCCAAGTGTCGTAGACGATGGAACAATGAGCTGTATGAGCTTTACGACGACATAGACATTGCGCAGCCACGAAAGATCCAGGGGCTACGTTGACTGGCTATTCGATGCGGTACCAGCTGGTGGTAGCAGAAGAAGGTCTCCTCTGCGTTGGAAAGATCAGTTGGAGAAGGGCATGGATTTATTTAGTGTTTTCAATTGGCATCAATTAGTACAAGAAAGAAACGACTGCCACGCTTTGTTACACTCGGCCATAATCGCGTCAGCCGCATATAATTGGCGCTTATACTTCTGTTAGGTTTTTGGCCGAGCTCCTCCTCCTATGTTTGGCTTGCATCATGATGTGGCTCCACAAATGGAGGGACCTACAGTATTAAGCTGACTCCGAAAGGCAAATATTTTTTTATGAGGACTTTTTTCTTAGCAGAAATAAACTCGGAGGTTTTCCATTGCCTACCGAGGGGCGACTGCTCTTAGAAACAACTTTTAGACATACGCTCCTGAAACGAAAAAGCCAGAGGGGCATTCGGGATGTTGTACCCTGTATGGTGAAACAACACCCTGAGTTCCAGTATAAACGTTCGGCGCTTCAAGTCAAATGTACTACCGGTACTGCTGTACAGCAGCTCTACCTGGAAAATCACCACCGCTACTAGTTTTTATCAACCGCTGTCTAAAGATTATATTCCGAATTTTGTGGCCAAAAATAATGCCAAACAAGGATTTGCTCGAAAAATCAAACATGGAGCCGATACACATTTGGATTAGAAGATAGAAATGAAAGTGGATTGACGACACTTTCCACAAAGAGGGCGGTAATATAGCGAAGAAGGTAAAGGAATGGAATCCACTCCCAGCGAGAGAAAGAGCGTCTGGCAGGCGAAGGGAAACCTGGAAAAGAACTGTGCATCGCGAGACGGCTCAACTCGGACTAAGCCGGAAGCAGGTGAAGGCGTTATCCAGCAATCCAACGAGATGGCGCGTGCTCTATGTGCCGCTAGGGACTTTTTAATATACAGGATGAAGTCCAAAATAAACAAGACTGAGCTAAAATAGAAACGACCGGAGCTTTGTTCTGATAATTTCGAGTTTATTTATTCAAAATAGTCCCCTCTGGCCTCGATACACTGTTTTCCGCTATCTAAAAGCTTTTCGAAAGACTGTTTCAGGTCATTGAACGGAATGTCTTTCAGGAATTCGGTATCTGCAACAAGCGCCAGCTTTAGACGAATGCTCATGCAACAAGCGTTTCAAAACGCCAAGATAGAAAGTTGCATTGACGGTTTGGCCCGTTGGCACAAACTTCTTGTGGACAACTCCATTGGAATCGTAAAATCAAATGAGCATCGACTTGATTTTTCACTTCTCCAAACGCCAGTTTTTGGGTGGTGGCTCATCTGGGAGCTTCCATTTGGCACTTTGACGTTTAGTTTCAGGTTCATGTTGGAAGCACCACGACTCATCAATAGTTGCAATATTTTAAAAAAAGTTCTCGTTTTTTCTCGCCTCTTTAATGAGGTCTTTCAAATGTTGAGCTCTGAGCAATTTTTGGTCCTCAGTTAACTTGTGCGGAATAAAACGTGTACCGACCTTTCTTAAGCCCAAATGATCAGTTAAAATGCGATAAATCGATGGTTTGGAGATATTCAACTCCGATTCCATGAATTTCAACGATGATTTCGGTTCAGTTTTGATGAGTTTACGAACAATTTCGACCGCCTATTAAAAAAAAACGTTTCCTTCATTTTGGTGTTTCACCGAGATTCGATCCTTCGTTCCCTCTGAATGCCAAATGGTAGACAAGCACCACCCATTCGGCTACGGCGGCCGCCTCTGTGTGTAAATAGGCACTCATAAATTAAACTCAGTTTCGTAGCAAATTTGTCTTGTAAACAATGGAGGGGGCAGCTAAGGAATATCGGCAATGGAGTGACTGCATTACAAAAAAGTGGTAAAAGTGCAAGTGAGATTTACGATTTACAGCGTCGTTCTGGACCAATTCCATTTTAGCTGCCCCGTCAGCACTCCAACCAATATTTTATATTCTTTCCTTGGGAGTGATAAAATAAAGTTGGTTGTTTTCATGTTGCAAGCTCGTATCATTACTTTGGCAATCCTGTGAGAGGTCGAGGCTTCCCATATAGACTGTCTTTGTAAAGTTAGTTCCTCATCTTGTGTCGTCTTCAAAAGTGATAGTGAAGGATGTATGTTTGACGTACTCATCAAGCTCATCAACTGTCTAATTTCCCTCTATTCCCTTGTGCGCTGTTACCCATTAAATTGGCAGCTTTGTATTATATTATCGCAGAGTAGTTGTATGAGCTTTACGACGACATATCGCAGCATACAAAGATACAGCGGCTAAGTTGGCTGGGTCATGTCGTCCGAATGGCTACAAACGCTCCGGCTCTGAAAGTATTCGATGCGGTATCAGCTGGTGATAGCAGAGGAAGAGGAAACCTGCTATGCGTTGGAAATATCAGGTGGAGAAGGACTTAGCTTCATTTGGTGTGCCTAACGGGCGCCGGTTAGTACGAGAAAAAAACGACTTTACCGCTTTGTTCAACTCGGCCAAAAGCGGGAAGCGGTTATCGCGCCAATTAAGAAGAAGATTATGGCAGAGCTCGTCCATTTTGGACCTACAGTGTCGCACGCAATCCGAGCTAGTCATTACAGCCATTATTGCTTTCATAGTAGCCTGATGATCGATGAAGATGTTTGGGCGAGTGTCGAAGGAAGTGAACTCCAACGCTAATTTACTTGATTTGGTTGCAGCATAAATCTCAGCTGAACAGTTACAGTGATTAGGAAGCCTGAAAGACGTTTGGAGATCAAACTGCGGGCAGCAGACAGCCGCTCCGACACTTTGCGTCATTTAAGATCCATCTGCTAGGAAATTATATGTATAGTAATCGGATTCTAAACCCTCCTGCCAGCCATTCTGTTCTATTACAAAACTCTCTCTTTGGCCTCTTGCCAAAGTTTACTTGTGGAATAATGTAGTCTGACCTTCCGTTTATGTCATCAGTAAAATATCGCCAAGCAGTAAAATATAAACTAAAAATACCTTCAATTAATTTTTTGTTTTTTTGGAATATTAAAAGTTGTCAGTATGTTTTTATGCCGCATATAAGTTCAGAATACATTTGCACGTCTAGGTGTCTCGTTACAGTCCGTTAACCTTTGGCTGGCTATTATAAATTATTAGTGTTTTACCTGCTTAAATAAACAAAGATATAAAAAAGACTAAACGAGTGGGTATTTTCCCTACATTAGAATTTGGACCAACAAACATGAATGAAATTTCCTGTTGTTGCCCAAATTAATAAAGTACCGATATGTCCACATATGCATTTTGTTTTCATAGTATAGAGTAAATTTGAGCGTCCGTAAACAACTTGAAGGCCACATTTTAACTCCTTTAAGTTAACCTATTTAGGTAATTATTTTTTTCCCCCATATTATATTCATCTATGTATGCATGTATGTATGTATCATAAGTGCGAGTATACTTTTATACCCCGAATTTATTGTTCTAATTAGCTTTTAGCTGGCAATTACTGTTGCGCTTAGTTTGCTTTGAATTTAATTACATTGTTTGAGGTTATGAGCATCTTTTTCATGTGCCGTCTAAGGCCTATTTATACCCAGTGCACACGAGTGCACTAAGGACTTTATTTGAAATAGATCAAAGCAAAAGAGACAGATATAAAGTTTAAATAGAAAAAAACAATATTTATAGACTAAAAAAACACAATTTAGCCCTGCATGTTTGCCCTTGCGTGTGCACAATAACTTGAATAAAAATTACGAAATCTGAAATAACCTTGGCACACACACCTCCTCTTTTTGTGACGTGCGTCTTGATGTTGCTCAAAAAATGGAGGAACCTACATACAGTTGCAAGTCGACTCCGAATGGCAGAAATACACTCATTGCCTGCCGAGGGGCGACCACTATTAGAAAATAACTTTTTCTTCATTTTGGGCTTTCTCCGAGATCCGAACCTATGGTCTCTCTGAATTCCGAAGTAGTCACGCACCAAGCCATTCGGCGGCCGCTTTTGGCATAGGAAGAGCTGAAATGGAGCGTTTTGAAAAAAAAATAAAAAATACCTAAATACAAGGTAAAACTTGACGGAGGGGCACCTAAACTAGTGGCATATGCCGATGACATAGCTATAGTAGTTACGGGAAAGTACCTGGACACCATCAGTAATGTGATGAACAACACTCTCAAAACGATACACCAATGGGCATCTCGCACAAGGCTAGGGATAAACGCCGGAAAAACGGGCATGGTACTTTTTACCAGGAAGTACAAAGTTCCGGCGTGGAACCTATCGAAGCTAGGCAACAACGAACTACTTCTCAAAGACTATGCGAGGTACCTCGGAGTAATACTGGACAGCAAATTGCTGTGGAAGCACAACGTTGAGGAGAGGGTGAAGAAGGCCAGTAATGCATTGTACGCATCTAAAAGAATGCTGGGCGTTACTTGGGGTCTATCACCGTCTCTGATGCTTTGGCGCTACACAGCAGTAGTCAGACCGATATTGCTGTATGGAAGAGTATGGTGGACTGCGACAAAAAAACTGACATACTTAATGCCGCTAGAAAGGATTCAACGCCTCGCTGCTCTGTGCATAACAGGAGCGATGAAGACCACTCCAACGGCGGCGCTGGAAAAGATACTCAGCATGCCACCTATTGGCCTCATGGCGGAAAACCTGGCAGCGAAATCCGCGAGGAGGCTAATGGCTGCGGGGGTATTCACCTGCAGAACCTTCTGTCACAGCTCAATAGAAAAGTGGAGCTCAGGTGGCACGGACTACATGACTCCGTACTTTAATTGGGAGAGAAGGTTTCGCACTACAATTGAAGAGGAGGGATGGCACAAAGGCATGAAGCCTGGCTATAGAACTTTTCACATCTATACAGACGGCTCGAAAACTCCAGACGAAGTGGGAGCGGGTATTTACTGCTCAAAACTAGAAATAAGGCAGCCTATCAAGCTGCCAGACCACAGCAGTATATTCCAAGCGGAAGTTTTTGCTGTGGGGAAGGCCGCGGAGCTAGCCTACTCTAGAACAAGAAAGAACTCAACAATTAATATTATATATACGTGGACAGTCAAGCAGCAATAAGAGCAATAAGCTCATATTGTATTAAGTCCAAAAATGTTCGACGAAGCATAAAAATGTTTTTGATGAGTTCGTGCGTTGGAAGTTACATCCCTAGCTGATTTCTAGTGAAAGTTTGGTGGCATTCGGTTCAGTGAAAGCGAAGTTATTGCGTCTAAAGTGTCTGTATGTTGGTGTCATCGGTACAAAAATGAGTTTCGAACAAAGAGATAATAACAAATTTTGTTTTAAAATCGGTAAAACCTTGGCCGAAACATTTGAATTGATGAAAAAAGTTTATGGCGATGATTGTCTATTTCGTGCCAGAGTTCATGAGTGGTTTACACGTTTCAGAGCTGGTTGTGAGGACATAAATGACAATGCACAAACGAGCCGCCCAAAATCAGTAATCACCGAAAACACCAACGAAATTGTTCGTAAATTTATCAAAAATGAACCGAAATCATCGTTGAAATCCATGGAATCAGAGTTGAAGATCTCGAAAGCATCGACTTATCGCATTTTAACTGATTAACTGATCATTTGGGCTTACGAAAACTCTGTGCACGTTTCATTCCGCACAAGTTAACTTAGAACCACAAATTGCTCAGAATTCAACATTCGAAACATCTTCAAGAGACCATTAAAGAGACGAGAAAAGACGAGAACTTCCTTTACAACATTGCAACTGGTGTCGAAACGTGGTGTTTCCATTATGAACCTGAAACTAAGATGGTGAACCTGAAATTAAGTGTCAAAGTGTCGAATGGAAGACTTCAGATGAGTCACCACCCAAAAAATCGGGTTTGGAGAAGTCAAAAATCAAGTCGATGCTTATTAGTCTTTACGATTTCAAGGGGATTGTCCACAAGGAATTCGTGCAACGGGCCAAACCGTCAATGTAATTTTTTATCTTGGCATTTTGAAACGTTTTTTGCGTCGCATTCGTCGAATTCGCCTGAATACCGCGAAGGAGCAAGCTGGTGCTTATTGCAGATAATGCACCCTCTCATCGATCCACTTTTGTGACTGATTTTTTGACTAGAAATCGCATTTTAACCATCAATCACTCACCGTATTCGCCTGATGTGGCTCCCTGTGACTTGTACCAATTCGGAGAATTGAATTTAACCATGAAAGGAAAACGTTTTTCCAAATGGCTTGTAACGACATCCTAAAGGACATTCCGGTCAATGACCTGAAACACTCTTTCGAAAAGCTTTTAGATCACTCAAAACAATGTGTCGAGGCCAGAGGGGACTATTTTGAATAAATAAACTCGAAGTTATCAGTTTGTATTCAGCTCAGACTTGTTTATTTTGGACATCATTTGAAACATACAAATTTGAAGACTTTTCGTTAAATCTACTTATGCACTTTTTACCTTTACCATCAATTCCAAAACTCTTGTTGTCCTTACCCCATTGAACTCTTAAATTACGCGGAATTGGTGTACAAAAAAAAAACCGCGCAAACGCAACTACAATACAAAACACTTAAAAGCCATAGGACTTTAAACACACGCATGCACGCACATTCATACATAGCACATAAATACGTGTGGAAGTGCGTACTAATTCTCGCTTATTATGCAATAAAACGCCCTTCTGAGATAACAAGTTTTAATGCTTTTAGCATATCAACATTCCGACAGCTTCTTCCTATTTATCTTTGCCAACGCTTTGTGCCAGTTGTCAACACAAAAGACATGCCGAACAAAACCGGCCAAGACCCCAAATAAACTTGACCTGTCAGCCAGGCAAAAAGCAATGTGTGTAGGTGTTTTCACATGTTTTCGCACACAACCGCAATATCGATGCACAAGAAGTTGTGTTGTTAGCAACGTACGAGCGCGAAGGTGACATTTATGTATACACACATACATACATATGTAGGCAATGGATTTTATTTGATATATAGCGTTCAACATCGAGAAGAGATTAATATTATTATTAAATATAAGTAAAAAGTGGCGAAGGCGCAAATATTTATAACAATAAAAAATTTATTACTTCAACCTACGCAAAGGTTCGATGTAAAACGTAAACAATGCGAGTAAATCAAGGAGGATCGATACCAGGTTTCCTCGTTATTTATGGTGAAAAAAAATTTTTGAAGGAAACTTTGGATTGTACGGCATTCGTTTTGGGTTTCTCAAAACTTAGCTTTAGCTTAGTGAAACAAAAAACGACTGCCAAATTCGCTCAGTACACCTACAACATTTTTTGCACCATGCGAGCAAATAGGTCTGCTAGTGAATTGTTACAAATTATCAAGCTTTCGTGTTCTTGTATCCTAACAACTTGCAAAGTAGGGGAAAGTGAGAGAACAAAATGGTATATCATTTTGAGGGGAGTTGCAGGTTTTTACTAGGTGAATTTTTAATTCTAAGAATTTGCAAACAAGAAAAACAGCTGATTGCAAAGTAAAAATAAAAACGATTTAAAATTTGCGAACTGAGTCAAAATTCTAAATTTAAATAAAAATCGGGATTAAAATGGAGAATGTAAGTAAATATATTTTAGATAAAATTTATAAATTTGATTTCAAGTCATACATTAAGTAGGAATCGGCCAATGATTTAGAGGTATGTGCTTCTGAAGCAGTTCACCGTTCCAGTCACCGTTGCTGCACTTTCCGAAATACAAATCGAAAGATTTCAAGGTATCTCTTGTGTTTTATGCTTTGTACTTCTTGGTTATTAACTAATTTCGCAATTTATGAATATATATAAATGCATAGACGGAAGCAGATGTGACGGAGGAAAATATGAGAAAGCTGTGATTGCAACAACAATACATTTGGTAATGGAATGTTCTTCATCTGACAGCGATGATGGAATGCAACAAATTATTGTGGACAAAATAAAGACATGTGATGTTAAGCTGGTTATTTTATATTTTATTTGCTTAATTTTTTTTTAATTTAATCCGGAGTAGCGGACGCCGTAGCAGAATGGGTTGGGGCGTGACTGCCATTCGAGGGTGCGTAGCTTCGAATCTCGGCGCAAACAGTAAAATGAAAACGTTTTCTAATAGCGGGCGCCCATCGGCTGGCGATGACAAACCTCTGAGTGTATTTCTGCTATGAAAAAGCTCCTCATAAAAAATATTTACCGTTCGGAGTCGACTTAAAACTGTAGGTCCTTCCATTTGTGGAATAACATCAAGACACTCGCCACAAATGGGAGGAGAAGCACGGCAAAAAACCTAACCTTATTGTGTATTCTATTTTAATTTAGCTTAACTAAAATTTTTTAAAATTGTTTTTTGATTTTTTCCCGCCAACAATTTAATCAGCTGTGCGTAAAACGTTACCGGTTTTGCATTCAAGTACTTTTTTTCATATTTTACTCTTTGAGACCGAATTCTCGGAAATTAAGTTACTGGCAAGTTACTGGATAATTTTTACATGAAAAGTTACTGAAACATTTTTACAAGCCACAACGCCTGAAAGGACTGGTGTGGCGTTCCGATGACAGTCGGTTCAACGTACCGGAACGATCCATATTTCCTTCAATGAAAACGAAGTTTCCAACTCCTGTGGCTGTAACTGCTCCCCAAACCCTGACACTGCCACCACCATGATTTACAGTCGAAATCAGATTCCTAGGATCCATGACAGAGTTTGGTTTTCTCCAAACTTTGGCTTTGCCGTCGTAACCAAATATGTTGTATTTTGACTCATCAGTGAATAAAACTAGTTTCCAAAATTCAATTCCCTTATTAAGGTGCTTTTTTGCCAACTCCAGATGAAGCTTTCGGTTTTTCTCGCTTATAAGGGGCTTCTTGTGAGGACTTCTGCAGTTGTAACCTTCATTATTAAGGGCCCTGCTTATTGTACGTGGGTGGGTAACAATTTGATACCTCTCGGTTACCTCCTGGGCCTTCGGATTCTGCTTCACTGCTTTGCGAATAAAGAATACATCTCTCCGGTTGAGCTTCTTGGGCCGGCCACTACGCGGCTTACTCTCCAGAGAATTGGATGTTTCAAAGTTTTCTTATTACTTCTGTACTCAACAACTAATTTTGTCAAATCAGTAGAGATTTCTTTGCGGAGCGACATTCTCCGATCGTACACTTCTTCACAAGATAGAATGCCATAAATTTTAAGAAGAATGCAAAGTAGAACAACAAAATAAAACAAACAGTACTTTACAGTTAAGTTTTGTATGTATGTACACTTTTGTCAGTGCATTTTTTGGTTTTTCGTGAATAACTTTTAATGTAAATACTGAAAGTAGTTTTTTTTTTAACATTTGTTATATAATTAGACTTAAAACAAAACTGCATCATTGCATTTCTTTTAAATGCTTTAGATCGGGAGAAATTAAGAAAAAAGGGGTCGTACGGAGAGTTTTGTCCGCAACTGTATATCCGGCCAAGGACTTCAGCAGCATTCCCCATGTATGTATGGGAAATGTTTACGCTACTACAACAACTGGTATGGATTTTTAGTTTTCTAGTTTAATTACTAGCCTCGCACCATCGACCAGATCAAACTGCAGCATTTCAACCCAAAATAAACATGTGCTTATCTGAAAGCGGAGAAATATAATATTACAAAAAGATAAAGAGATTTTAGAAAGATGGCGTAAGCATTTTAACGAACTTTTATATAAGAAACACCCGGACGTGAATTCACCTTGGGAACACATAGCTACGGCTGAAAACAGTATTCTGCCACCAACATGTGACGAAGTCGTTGTGGCTCTTAAGAAACTCCAAAACGGTAAAGCAAGCGGTGTAGACTCTATAGCGGCTGAGCTCTTAAAAGAAGGAGGTGAACAACTGCATAAATATTTGTACCACTTAGTGATAGACGCATGGGAAAGAGAATCTATACCCTCTGATTGGCTGGGATGCATAATCTTCCCAGTGTACAAAAAAAGAGACAAGAGAGTATGTGAAAGTTATCGTGGTATTTCACTGCTTAACTCTGCTTATAAGATTTTTACTAATGTCCTCTATCATCGTGTCAAGGAGTATGCAGATACCATTATTGAAGACTATCAGTGTGGATTCCGCAAGGGAAAATCCACAATCGTCCAGTGCTTTGTCCTCAGTCAAATCTTTGAAAAACACCACGGATATTAAAAGGTTATTCACTGCCTTTTTATAGATTTCAAACAAGCGTTTGATAGCGTCAGGAGAGATAAAATTTTTTACGTACTGCTTAGCCTAGGAATTCCAGCAAAACTTATAAGGCTAATCATCGTTACGCTCACTGATACAAAAGCAAAAGTAATCATCCAAGGGAAACTCAAAGAGTCATTCGCAATTGAATCTAGTGTCAAACAAGGTGATGCACTATCCTCTGCCATATTCAATTTGATGCTGCATTTTGTTATAAAAAAAGTCAACAAAGGTGGTACATTACTAATTAAAACTCCGCAAATATGTGCCTATGCAGACGATATCGCCATTCTTTCGAGGAACACGAACGACATAAATGAAACCTTTTTAAAAATTGACAAAATTGCCAACGATATTGGCCTCTTCGTTAACGAGTGTAAAACGAAATACATGCTAAAATCAAGACGGCACACAAATGCACAGAATCTTCATGTAGGTGCATATACTTTTGAAGCGGTGTAACAATTTAAATATCCAGGTGTTATGTTCACTTGTAGCGGTAACTCAACACCCGCAATCAAAGATCGCGTCAACACCGCCAATAGAGCGTACTATTCACACCTTAGTTTGTTCCGATCTCGTCTTTTATCTAGATCTACGAAGCTGACCATGTATAAAACTCTTATACGACCAATTTTGACATATGGTTGCGAGGTGTGGACTATGAAAATTAATGACAGTGTGCTTATTGCTAACTTGGAAAGGAAATTTTTAAGGAAAGTGTTCGGACCCATTAAAAATGAAGATGGCAGCTACAGAATAAGGTACAACTCGGAATTGAACGAACTTATCCAAGACGAGACAGTTGTGCGTTTTGTAAAGGCGCAGCGTATGCGGTGGCTAGGTCACGTGCTCCCTATGCCTGCTGAATCCGCTGTAAGGAAAGCCATGACTGGAAAGATAATTAGTGCGAAGGTGAAGGGAAGACCGAGAAACCGATGGATAGACGCAGTAGGAAGCGATCTCACAGCAATGAGAATTCGCAACTACGAAGGAAAAGCAAGCAATAGAACACTTTGGAGGAGTTTTGTGAGGGAAGCTTTGACGCACCCCGCGTTGTAATGCTGTGAATGATGATGATACTATCATAGATCGGTTCGAGTGATTTACACTACGGGATATATAGTAAAATATTTAATATACGTTTTGCATAGCTAGTGTTGTATCGTATAACAAAAAAAAAAAGTGATTACCTTTTTTTTCAAAATTTCGAATATTGACAATAGTTTTCGACATATTGACCGCCTCTCATTTGCGCTTAAGTGGCGCACGCATGCAATGTTGACATGCGTGCAAACATTAATTGTGTTGTCACACTTCCAAAATGAGACGAAAAACATTTATCAACGTTAATTGACATAATGTACTCATATTGATATATTATTTCTCTACATGTAAATAAAAAATCTTTAAAAATGTTTCGTTTTGCGTTAACAAAAGTTTAAATGTCACAAATAAACGCTAAGCATTTTGTCGCACGTATTTTGGGTAAAAGTTCATAAGTCGAAAATTTATAACTTGCACTGAAATTACTCATTCTTGCCTCAGCAAAAATAATGAGCTTAGCACATGCAGAAAAACTTGAACACTACTACATACATGTCCATTCACATGCTTTTTTTTTTTTTTTTTATTGTTGAGCAAAGCACTGAAAGCACACCGAAAATTGTGGATCACACACTAAAACCCCACCCCAGCTCCGTTTCCCTCCCTCCACGTTAAGCATGACTTCGCGGGAGGGGGAGCAGTCTATTGCCATTCACATATGTGAGTATATATGTATGTTTGTATATATGTATGAATGTATGTAGAAAAAATAAATAACCATACATTACCGGCACCAACTCCACGTAGGTAGTACCACCATCTGCAAGGTGTATTAAAAATCCTAATACGAGCATTTCAGTAAAGCAATTGCGACTGAGCGAGCATAAGTACACATGACAATAAATGTACAAACTTAAATTCACCTACGTCTATTAAGATAAATAATGAATTGAGCATACACCCACAATACTTTCTCACTAGCGCTCATACACATCCAAATGAACACTTGCATAGGTATACTATGTATCTACTTTTGTTGGAATAATTCATTTACACCTAATCAGTGGTTGAATTCTTCTCTGATTTGTACTTACATACACACAAAACTCTACGTATGTATCCAGTTGTTATGATTAAAGCGCTAGTTCCTACCACTACCACTATAAGCAGTATTTCTCTATTTCAATTTCTTCCCCTTTGCTAAACTCTCGGCTATTTTTTGTAACAGTAACTATCGCAATGTGCGTTTTTTGCATACGTGTGCACATATATGCATACGTACACACATGTGTGCGTGAAGTGTAGTTCGTGTAGTGTATTCGTTCTATTTGCTCATAAAATTGTGATTCGTTTTTGTGTTTACAACACACCTTCAATTATTGTAGTTACACAGCAGCATCCAACGCTCATTAAATTCCATCCTAACTCCATTTTCACCGCTCATCTTCATTGACCGAAACGTATTTTTAGTTGTGAATTGAATTGTTTTCATGCTTCCGTATATGTATGTACATATGTATCTAGTTTTGTGAGCATATAAAACTTTTATTTACAAATTTTTAAAAGAACGGAATTTTCGCTTTTCGTTTAACATGCTCGTGCACGTGGCTTTGTGATACAAGATGATAGCATACATTTTTAGCGCTTTTATAATTATTACGCATTTAATAATAATGAATCAATCGCCAATTCAGTAGTATTTTACATATTTTTTATATTTCATATGTGCAAGTCTACAGGAAAACGCGCCAAACAGACGATTCTTGATTGCCTAATTGTTGATAACGTCGAGATATCGATGTTGAAGGTTGTTCAGGAACAATATTCCCAACAGATCACCAAGGTGTTGGTCTACCAGTGCTTTTTGTATCCTCGCCTATCCCTTTTTATAGCTTCTTGTTACTCATATGGGATTGAAGCCCACGGAAAACGTGATAATCACAAGGTGCAATATGCGGAGAGTTTGGTGGATGCGGCATTAGCTCCCATCCGAGCCCGTTCAGCTTGCCTAATGTTTGCCTTGCGGTATGAGGTCTTGCGTTGTCGTGGTGAAACAAAACTTTGCGTCTATTCACTAAAGACGGTCGATTTTTGGATTTTTGTTAAGTGCCTCATTCAGGTTTGATAGCTGATGGGAATAATAATCAGCAGTTTTCGTCTGGTTTGGTTTCAGAAGTTCATAATAAACAATACCGGCCATATCCCGCCAAATAGACAGGAGAATCTTCTTGGGGTGAAGGCCATCTCTAGGGGTCGGTTCTGGTGTTTCATCTTTATCTAACCATTGGCGTTTACGAACAGGATTATTGTAAAGGATCCATTTTCTACCCCTAGTAACGATACGGTTCAAAAAACTCTCATTTTCAAGCCGTTGCAGCAGCTGAGAACACACATTCACTCTCTGCTGAAGGTTGGCGACGAAAAGTCTATGCGGAACCCATTTCCCCAGCTTTGAAACCTTTCCCAACTGAACCAGGTGCCTGTGAACTGTTCCATGCGATGAATTTAACCTCTGAGCTATCACATGGGCTGTCAAATTTGGCTCAGCTTCCACGAGTTCGGGCAAGGCGTCGGAGTTAAAGACTTCAGGATGACCAGCGCGCGACGCATCCTCCACGTCGCAGTTACCACTTCGAAATTTTGAAAACCACTTTTGCGCAGTCCTTATACTCTCGGTATCCTCTCCGTGAACAGTATTTATTTCTGCAGCAGCAGTTGTTGCATTTTTACTACTTTTATAAAAAAAATACAAAATATGCACGTTCGAAGATTCCATTTTATTTTTTAACAACACGTGCTTCTATCCGCGATTAAAATCACTTGTTGAATGCACAATATATCAAAGAAAATATAAATAGTTCCGTTATACTACGCGAATAATTTTTTGTATGCAAAAATCGTACAAAATTGAAATTATGGGTAAAATACGCACGAACTTATGGACTGACCTGATAAGTCCACCACCGTTATCAATCACTGCTTGAAGGCATCGTGTCATTCTGAATCCAACTAGTTGGGTAAGCTCTTTCTGCGCCATTTGGTTCCATACCGCCATCAACTCTTTTATTGATGTTGCGTCAGTTACTTTACGCGACATTAAACTTCCTACCGGTAGATCTGCAGGCAAAATATATCGCGCGTAGGGCGGCAAAACATTTGTACATTTGTATGTGAAAAACAATAATGCACAAGCGCAAGAACATCAACTTCCTTTCATATGTACATATGCATGTATGCCCAAATAACCTTGACTTATTTATTCACATGTCACAGCACTTCACATTCCTTCAAGAAATCAGATACACATACGCCCTAGTGAACGAGTTTCTTCCTAACAAGTGCAAAAACATTTCTGCTCTAAAGCCTATGTAGGTGTGTATGTATATAAACCCACTTTAAGTCCTAGCATGCATACATACACACATACCTACTTGCGCTCTAAACTTCCTACAAAATAATTGTATTAATATGTAACTGCATCCATGCACGTTCAAACATACATACATGCATATATGCGCGAGCACAGCGCTCCCTTTTTGCTTCCGTGTACTTTTGCCTTCCACCAGTCGATATTCCGAATATTGCACTTACAAAAACCAAATACCTTGATTGACGCAAAAGCAGCAGCAAGCGCAACGGGAAGGTCGTTTTGGCACCACGCATTCCAAAATGTTCTAGAACACAACAAAAAGCGCATTCACTTCATGCCTCAATATGCGTATGTCGTCCAAGCCCAAAATCTAAGCCTAGCGACTACTACAACAAAATAGATACGCAGACGCAGCGGCCATGATGCTTTCAGTCGCTACGGCGCTGAACAATTTAGAATATTACAATATATGGTACAAAAACAAAAAAGAGAGACGTGAATAGCCTGAAGTGTATCTAAGATATATATAAGGTATAGCTCCTCTCTCCTTTTCCTCTACGTTATATCTTTTTTCTCTCTCGCGGAACGAAAATGCCCAAAACGTTGCATGGCCTTGAAATTTTACTCTCCATTATGGCTCGCTCATTGACGCCTAAGAAGTTTCACTTCAAAAAAGTAGAAGAAATTACATGTTTGTGAAAATTCAGTGAATGGCTTGGTAATATTGAGATTTGTGAGACTTAAACTAATCAAACGAATGAAAACGAAATGCCGCGTGTTAAATTGCCTCCAATTGCAGTTTGTTTGCGTTTTTATGCGCAAGATGCCGTGGCAAGAATGTATGTGTTCGTGTGCATAATTTCTTGTATTTGGTTGTTTCCATTGCTTCCGCCTACTCTTCTCCTTCACAAACAAGTAATTCCCCCCGTTTGTTTGTTTATTCATGGGCTCTTACGACACGGCGCAATCTTGTATTCCACCATTCTTGGGACCCATTTTGACGGGTCAAATATGATTGATGTACGACGCCATTGGCAAAAATTATAAACACTCCAATTGGGTAATTAATTTTGCGTCAACTTATATTTCTACATTTGTTTAAAGAAGCAAGAAGTAGATACTTCATGCGAAAAAGAAAGAAACGCCGGCGATCGCCAGCTATTTGGCGAAAGTGCACTTCTTCTATAGCAGAGTTAGTCCCGTTATTTAGTAGCCTTACGTCGTATACCGAGAACAGTATTTCCGCTCATTTTATTTTACCTTCAAAAATACCTCTTCTACTGTTTATAAAAATCGTTTTTCCTTACCTTTCCAGTTCGAACACGTTTCCCGTTCTGAATTATGGAGCTTCGCCACATTACTGGTCATCTCACTCTGCCTCTATGCCTTATGGGATTATATCAAATCGGTGCTGCTCTCGCTGAAACTATCCGGTCCAGAAGCATTGCCCATACTGGGCAATTGTTTGATTATAAAGGAGAAAGACAGTAAGTTGCAATGGGCGTAAGACCGCATCGGTTATCGAGCGCATTTATTTATATCTATATTACTTATTTGGAATAGAATATAATCAAAAAGGGGGTTATATTTACATTCTGTCAAACAAATATCGGGAATTGTACATTTAAAAAGCGCGCGTTACACATCCTTTTATGTCTAAATTGGTTTTGCTGAAATGTTGGTACAACTATCCTCTATAGCGTCACAGGGGCTTAGCGAGATCTGTAATTGACAGAGGATTGTTTTTGGCATTTAATTATATCAGTCAACCGCATATGGGCTCTGCAATTTTCACTATGCATAAAAACATCGAACAAAGAATTTGCCGTAAATTTTGTGTTTTCAAGGGAATTTCATGTGCCGAATCGTTGAAAATGTTGCAGAAAGCCTATGACGAGTGTAATTTATCACGGGTCTACGAGTGGTATAAGGCTTTTGCAGAGGAGTCGTGGAAAATTTGCCCGGATCTGGTCGCCCATCGAGGTCTTCAACGGATGAAAATGTCGACAGTGTCAAAGGAATGGTGCTGGAAAACCATTATTTAAGTTTGCGGGAAGTAGCTCGTGACTTTAGCGTGTCTAACGAATCAATTCGCAACATTTTACACCATTAATTGGGCATGCTCGATGCGTTCCAAGAGAGTTGAATTTCTTTCAAATAAAATCATAACAGGTGATGAAACGTGGGTATATGAGTTTTACATGCAAACCAGTCAACAGGCGTATGGATGGCGCTATCCACATGAGCCGAAACCCAAAAATCCACCTCTAAACTCGGTCAAAAGAGAAAGTCATGGTGCTCGTTTGCTTTGATTTTCATGGTGTTGTGCTCGCGAAATTAGTTCCAAATGGTTCTACGGGAAGTAAAAAATATTATTTGAAAACCATGTGACGTTTGAGCTAGAGAGAGAGAGAGAGAGAATGTACGTAGGAAACGACCCAATTTGTGGGAGGAAAACTCATGGATCATGCACCGTCTCACAAGGCTCCTATTGTGAACACTTGTTTGCCCAAAAACTCGACAAATATTATCGAACAACCCCCGTATTCACCGGATTTAGCCCCCTGTGACTTCCTTTCCCTAAAACTTAAATTGTCACTCCGCGGATGCCACTTTGAGTCGATAGAGGCCATTAAGGAGAATTCGCTGAAGGAGTTAAAGAAGATCTCTTCAAAGGCGTTTAAATGGAGCTTTGATGACTGGACTAATAATTGTCATGTGTGTATTACTTCGAATGGAGCCTATTTTGAAGGCGATAAAATAAATTTTGATGATTAAACAATGACTTTGCGTTTTATTGAACAATTCCCGGTACTACAGAATGTATTTCAGCTTAAACGCCCTTTGTGCCCTCTACTCACCACAATGCCTCTTCTAAACCCAGTTCTCTCAGTATAACAAAGAGTTGGAGCTGGGTTGTGCTGAGCGTGTGCACCTTTCTTCTGGCCCTACCAGGCTTGGATGTCTTATTCACTTTTTCCTTTTCTCCTTCTTTGCAGTGCTTGCGAAACGCGTAGCGACAGCTTTTGGCCTCTACGGCCCGCTAATACGTATTTGGGTGCTACTCTTTCCCTTCTTCGCTGTGCTGCAGCCAGATGATTTGCAGGTCATACTCTCCTCGAAGAAGCACACAGAAAAGGTGTTTATCTACAAATTGATGCACAATTTTCTGGGCAATGGTTTAATAACGAGCAGTGGCGAAAAGTGGAATGCCCATCGAAAATTCATACAGCCGCTTTTCCACTTAACGATTTTGGAACGCTTCATTGGCACCTTCGCGGACGCCTCAGGGGCGCTCTTTGAAAATTTACAGGCATCAGCCAATGAAGAGATCAACATCGCTAAATATATAAACAGCTGTGTTATGGATATATTAAATGGTATGAATTCAAATGTTTAAACACTTCGTTACATTTTCATAAATTTTCTATATATTTTTCGTTGCATAGAGGCTGTTTTGGGCGTGCCAGTGAAGCGACAGGGTGCAATGGTGGACATGGAGCAGTCACCATTCAGGCAGTAAGTGCACAAATATAGTTGGATTTTTCTTCATTTCTGTATTTCTGCATTTCTTCACTTTATCTCTTTCTGTTGTTGTGCTTTCTAGGGGAAAAGTCGTTATCAGCGAACGTTTCTTGCAGCCTTGGCTATTATTTGAGAGCATCTACAAGTTCACCAAAATAGCCTCAGAGGAGCTCAATCAAAAAAAACGGCTCAATGAGTTTACGCGCAAAATGATCAAGCATCGCCGAGAGCTGTTAGCCAATGACAATTATACTGGCCGCAAATGTCTGCTCGATTATATGATTGAAATTTCTAATAACAATGCCGATTTCACCGAGGACGATATTGTAGACGAAGCCTGCACTTTTATGCTGGCCGGTCAGGATTCAGTTGGCGCCGCTGTGGCATTCACACTTTTTCTGCTAGCACAAAATCCCGAATGTCAAGAGAAATGTGCGATGGAAATCAATGATATTTTCATGGGCGATGAGCGGTCGCCCAATATGAATGATTTACGCGATATGCGCTACCTGGAGATGTGCATCAAGGAAGCCTTGCGCTTGTGTCCCAGTGTGCCGTTGATGGCGCGCAAATTGGGCGAAGAGGTGCGTCTGGGCAAATACACTCTTCCTGCGGGCAGTAATATTTTCATTTGTCCCTATGCGACACATCGACTGCCACACATTTATCCCGAACCGGAGAAATTTGAGCCGGAGCGTTTCTCACCGCAAAATACAGAGACGCGACACCCTTACGCCTATATTCCATTCAGCGCTGGACCGCGTTACTGCATTGGCAATCGCTTTGCAATCATGGAAATGAAAACAGTTATTTCGCGTTTGCTAAGAAGTTATCAGCTGCTGCCGGTGCCTGGCAAAACCTCCTTTAATGCAACATTTCGCATCACTTTGCGCGCATCTGGTGGTTTGTGGGTGCGTTTAAGGCCACGCGAACATCCATTGGCCGATTACAGTACCTAATTGAGTGCGGTGAAGAATGGCCTTAAGGCTTCATAAATGATAAGTAAAAGTTGCTATAGTAAATAGGAACAAATGCACAAATAGCCTGAGTTCAAAGCCACTAGCTTTAATTTATTTCGCTTAGTTTAGTTATAACGGTAGCTATAAATAAATAGGTAGGTGGTAACCGTAGGGAAGACATTGAACCTCTGAGCGTGAAAACTTAAGGGGTCCCGGTGGTCTAGAGCTCGAAAATTTAGGGTATTTTCAGGAATTTTATTTTGCAATAAAAAAATGAAAAACGATATTTAAATTTTTTAGGCTTTTGATTTGACTTCTTTTACATACAGAAAATAAAAAAAATTTAGATTTTAATAATTTCAAAAATGATGCTGAATTTGACTCTCCCGAAAAATTGCACCTGCCTGTGTTGTCCATTTTGGCTCTTTTATTTCTCTGAAACACAAAAATCAAAAAGATTATTAATCAGTATGACTTTAGCTATGTCCGGTACTAGAAAAAAAAATTTCACAAAATGGTGCGGTTTGAAATTTGACATTCTAAAAATCGGTTTTTTTTCAGTTTTTTTATAAGAAAATACGAAATAATTGAAATGATAATATGATTCTAGTGCGGACGATAGTCATTGATGTTCTGAACAACATATTAAAAGTTCAGACGATTCGGTTGAGTAGTTTTTTTTTCTGACCACCAGGCCGAAAAAAATGAGTTTAGAATTTGAGGTTCCTGTACCTGTAGAAGCTATTGTATTATATTGGGAGTTTCCGCATGAAAATTTCACAGCATAAAGATTGCATGCTTTGGGAATGATTCAGAAACAGGGGACTTGGGTTCCTTATGAGTTAAAACCAAGGGATGTTGAACGTCGTTTATTCGCCTGTAGACAACAGCGGCAAAAAAAGGGTTTTCTTCCTCGCATCGTGACGAGTGATGAAAAATGATTCATTACATCAATCCAAAGAAAACAAAGTCATGGGGACTGCCCGGGCATGCTTCTACGTCGTCTCCTCGGCCGAATATTCACGCTCCGAGGGTTAGGCTATGTATTTGGTGGGACTAAGTTAGTGTTATTTATTATGAACTGTTAAAACCAAGCGAAACCATCACTGGCGATCGGTATCGACATCAATTGATGCGATTGAGCCGAGCACTGCGCGAGAAGCGGCCGTGATACGCGGAGAGGCATGAAAAGGTGATTCTACAGCATGACAACGCTCGGCCTCACGTTGCCAAACCCGTTAAAACCTACCTGGAAACACTGAAATGGGAAACCCTACCCCACCCGCCATATTCCCCAGATATTGCGCCGTCGGATTATCACCTGTTTCGATCGATGACACATGGTCTAGCTGACCAGCTTACCAGCAGTTCCATTCATATGAAGACATCAAAAAATGGCTTGATCCGTGGATAGCCTTAAAAGATGAACAGTTTTACCGCGACGGTATACGAGATCTACCAGAAAGATGGGAAAAAGTAGTAGATGGCAGCGATGGCAATACTTTCAATGATGCACTTGTAACCATTTTTTCAGAATAAAGTTGTATTTTCATCAAGAAAACAGCGAGAACTTAGTTGCGCACCTAATGGTATAACTTTAAATTAACAATTTTTCTAAGATTTGCTTTTCTTAAAAAAATAAATGTATAATGTACGGCAGTCGAAATCAAATCAATTCTCATAGAACGCAAATTTTCTTGCATAAATAAAATATAAAAAACATTTTTCCATAAAAAACAAATCGTTTGTGTTATGCAAATACGGTGTGATTCTACGAGAACGCAAATTGTCTTGTATAAATAAGAAATAAAATAAATAAAATGTATTTTTTATACATAAAATGTATTTTTTCATAAAAAATTTCACAACGAAAATTGTTTGTCTTTAATATTAAAAATGAAAAAATAAATTTAATAAATGTAATGGACTATGAATAAGTTCGTGCGGTTTTTTTTCGAAATTTGAAACTTTATTGACGTAAAATGGTTACAAATTTAATATTCAAAATATTGTCCATCGCTTACTACTACTTTTTCCCATCTTTCTGGCAATTCACGGATTCCCTTTGTGAAAAATTCGGTCGGTTTTGCCGCAATCCACGAATCGATCCATTTTTTGACTTCATCGTAATTAGGAAGTGCTGGTCAGCCAGGCCATGTTGCATCGATCGGAAGAGATAGTAATCGGATGGCGCAAGGTCTGGACTATACGGCGGGTGGGGTAGGACATCCTATTTGAGCGTTTCTAAGTATGTTTTGACCACTTGTGCAACATGTGGCCGAGCATTGTCATGTTGCAAAATAACTTTGTCGTGTCTATCGGCGTATTGCGGCCGTTTTTCTCGCAGTGCTCGGCTCAAACGCATCAATTGTCGTCGGTAGACATCCCCCGTAATCGTTTCATTCGGTTTCAGTAGCTCATAATACACAACACCCAGCTGGTCCCAGCAGATACACAGCATAACCTTCAGGCCATGAATATTCTGCGCCGACGTTGATGTTGAAGCATGGCCAGGGTATCCATACGTTGCCCGACGTTTTGGATTGTCGTAATGGACCCACTTTTCATCGCCAGTCACAATTCGATGCAAAAAACCCTTTCTTTTGTGCCGTTGAAGCAGTTGTTCGCATGCCATAAAACGGCGTTCAACGTCTCTTGGCTTCAATTCATACGGCACCCAATGGCCTACCTTTCGGATCATTCCCATGGCTTTTAAACGTTTGGAAATGGTTGATTGATCAACTCCCAAAGTTTTTGCAACCTCTTCTTGCGTTTGAGCCGGATCTTGATCGAGCAATTCCTCCAATTCGGTATCCATGAACTTTGGTGGCGCACCCTCGCGTTCTTCGTCTTCCAAGCCAAAATCACCACTTTTAAAGCGTGCAAATCACTTCTGGCACGTTCGCTCAGATAGAGCATGCTCACCATAAACTTCCACCAAGATACGATGACTTTCGGCTGCTTTTTTCTTCATATTAAAATAATGAAGAAGAATTCCCCGCAAAAACACATTATTTGGCACGAAATTCGACATTTTCAAGTGTGGTAAAAATATTGTTGTTTACGCTTCAAATAAAAAACTTATACTGACGTTTGTGCCTTACGACAGTAGCTCTCCAATGAATGTTTGGAAATGTGGATCGATGGAATAATAATCAAGTTACGCCATCTGTTGTAAAACCGCACGAACTTATTCATAGTCCTATATTAAAAAAAAACAATTTCCATAAAAAATTTCAAAACAAAAATTTTTTTTTCACAAAAAATTTCAAAAAAAAATATTTTTCTTGCATAAATACAAAATAAATAAAATGTATTTTTTATAAATAAAATTAAAAAAAAATTTAAACGTAAGTAAAAATAAATTACATTTCTTCATAAAAAACAAAAATTTTCGAACGCTTTTCGAAAAATCGTTTGTACTTTGCAAATAAAGGGTGATCCTATGAGAACGCAAATTTTCTTGTATAAATAAAAAGTAAATAAAATGTATTTTTTATTATGAAACCTATTTTTTCATAAAAAATAACGAATCTTTTTCATAAAAAATCAAAAAAAACTTATTTCTATAAAGAGTTTGAAAAAAAATGTTTTGGAATTTTTTTATGGAAAAAAAATTGATCTATAAAGAATTTCAAAAAAAAAAACTCCATAAAATATTTCAAACAAATTTTTTGTTTGAAACTCTTTATAGCACAAATTTTATTTGGAAAATTTATTATGAAAAAATTTTTTGTTTTTTTTTAATTTTTTATGAAGAAAATACGTTTTATGGAACAAAATTTTTGTTTTGAAATGCTTTATAGAACAATTTTTTTTGGAAATTTTTTTATCCATAAAATCTCCAAAAAATTTCACAAAAAATATAAAAAAACTGCTTTCTTAAAAAAATAAATGTCTTGTGTACGGCAATCGAAATCAATGCCACATACATGCAAAGCTGTACAGTTAATCAGTAGAGGAATCAAAATTTATACACCATTTTAATATTTTATCTTTCATTTGAACACGCATTGTGAATAGATAAAAGCTGACTGCATATGAAGCTGATTATTGTTTTTTGTTGTTGTTGTGGCACAGAAGCGTAACGCTAGCAAAAACATTTCCTCGGACTTAAGGTCGATGCAGTTCTGCTACTCTTTTTAGCGTGCTTCTTGATGTTGTTTCACAAAACGGAAAGACCGTTCCGTGATTCCGAACGGCAAATATTTTTTACACTCGGAACTTTGTCCTTGCCTGCCGAGGGGCGACCGCTAGTGGAAACAACTGTTTCTTTGCTTTAGTGTTTCATTCGCGCAGATTCGAACCAACGTACTTCGAATTCCGAATGGGGGTCACCCTTACAAAGGGGTTTTCAATAACAGGTGTTATTTTGAATAGCCCGTTATTTCGGTAGATGTCACTTTCGAAGCTGTCATTTTTTGATATTTGACAAGTAGAAACTACGCCATTAATAAAAATGCAACAACCCACGCTTAAACAACGCATTGAAATTATTCAAATTCACTATAAAAATGGTGAAAATTTGGCAGAGACGATTCGTAAAACTCGAGCATTTTTGGGTCATCGTGAAGCTCCTTGTCGGACCGCAATACAGAAACTGGTGGAAAAATTCGAGCAGTTGGGACAAATTAGTGATGTCAGGAATAAAACCCGCGCACGTCGCTCAAGAACAGCCGAAAATATTGCTGTTGTAGCCGAAAGTGTTTAAGAAAAACCAGGTTTGTCCATTCCTCGTCGTTTTTTTGGAATAAGGCATTCCACAAACGTCATTACACCGTATTTTGGATAAAGATTTGGGTCTTAAGGTTTATAAAGGCCAGTCAATACAAGAACTCAATCCGGCCGATCATCAACAACGTCGTGTCTTTGCTGATTGGGTCGTTGAAATGCATGAAAATGATCCGGGATTCCATCGAATAATCATCTTGAGGGATGAGGCCCATTTCCACCTCGGTGGCTTCGTCAACAAGCAAAATTGTTGGATCCGGGGCTCAGAATATCCAAGAGTTATTGTTGAAAAGCCTCTCTATCCTCAACGTGTGACTGTTTGATGCGGTTTATGGTCCGGCGGAGTCATTGGTCCTTACTTTTTCGAAAATGAAGCTGGAGCAACAGTTACGGTGAACGGATTGCGCTATCGAGAGATGATTAACGATTTTTGTGGCCGGAATTGGGTGGTACTGATCTGGACAACGTTTATTTTCAACAAGACGGCGCTACGTGCTGCACAAGCAACGAAACCATTCTTTGAATATCAAAATAACACCTCTTGTTGGAAAACCCTTTATATTAGTTTGGGGAAAAAGAATCTATTGATTTAATTTTTTATTTTGGCGCAAATGTTTTAAAACTGTTTAATGCTCGATGTTTAGCTCCTGGGTGAAGCTACGACCCCGGTCAACTTCGAATATTTCTGTGATTTTATCGGCATTTTCGACATTATCCACGTTTTCTTTAACATGAAAAAACCCTGCACAGAATCGTCGAAATTCAAATTGCGCGTAATTAGCTAGTACAGTTTCGGCACCATTAACATCATTCACAATTTCAGCGGCCTGGCTTGTATTTTCGCATTTTCGCCTTTATCAAAGAAAAACTGTAAAATGTAGCGATTTTTCTCTTTGTTGACGTCCATTGTTAACACCCTGTATTTCACAACTAAGTGGAACACACAAAAAACAGTAATCAGATTTTTTTAGTGTGAAATGTCACCTTGACAACGAACACAAACTTTAAATTTATTTGATCGATACTTTACGAGATATCGATCACTACAGCCATCCACCGAGAAAATAATGGACTTATTTTTCCCCCTCAAGCTAATATATCTCAAAACTTTTCATTATGCGGCACCTTCATAATAATTGCGAAGGTAAATTTTCACAGTTTTCAGATGGCACTTTTTGTTTGGCAGCGGCTTATCGGCAGGTCATCCTTCGGTAAACTTAATCGGATGTTAAACTATGGATTTGTACTAACCGCACATTGTAGAGGCACCTTTTCAGCCAACTTCCGCTTAATCAGACCTTGAACAACCGGCCCTTAATGGGCCCCCTTTACTAAAAATATGATATTTTATTGGGTTGGCAACAAAGTAATTGTGGATTTTTTTTAGAAAATCAAAGACAATTTTTTCATGGACTAAATAACTTTATTTTGCAATGTATTGCCAATTTTGGTCAATGACGTTTTGCGATCTTTTAGGCAGCATCATAATCCCACGTTCATAAAACTTCCGGTTTTTATTAGCAAAAAACTGAATCAGGTACGACTTGACTTCATCATCTTTATTGAAATTTTTATCATTCAAGGAGTTTTGTAAAGATCGAAACAAAAAGTAATCAGATGGTGCAAGGTCGGGACTATATGGTGGATATAATTTCTGCCGAGTGGCCAAATATGTGAGTGGCCTTGCATTGTCATAATGGAATACAATACTTTTTTCGATTTGTCGATTCGAGCCGCTTTTCTTCAACTGCATTGTTTAATTTCGATAGTTGTTCAATGTGGAGATCAGAATTGATCGTTCGGTTGGGTGGTAAGAGTTCAAAGTAGACAATTCATTTGTAATCCCACCAAACTGATAACAAAACCTTCTTTTGATGAATATCAGCTTTTGATGTTGTTTGAGTTGGTTCACCCGGCCTGCTCCACGATCTTTTCCGCTTGATATTTTGTTAAACAACCCATTTTTCATAGCCAGTTATCAGTCGTTTTAAAAATGGATCATTTTCATTACGTTTCTTTAGCAAATCGCAGCTGTTAATGCGTTGCGTTAAATGCGTTTCTTCCAGTTCGTGGGGAACCCGCAAGTATCGAGTTTTTGAGCATAGCCAAGTGGTTTTAAGTGATTTTCAATGTATGTATGTGATTCATGAAGCTTCTCTGCAATCTGACGTGTTGTACTGTGACGATCCGAATCGATTATTGCTTTGATTAGGGCGTCATCAACTGCAACTGGACGACTATCGAGGCGATCCAAAAAACTGTGACAGCCGAATTGAACGGGATTCCGGCGGATGAGTTTAAAAAATGCTTCCTGCAGAGGAAGGACCGCTACCAGCGATGTATTGACGCTCAACGGTCCTTTTCTGAAGAATATTAGTTGTATAAGCCAAAAGGTTTAATAAAACTGCTTAAAAAAAATAAGGCTCATTACTTTTCAATCAAAGCCTGTAGGACGAAAAAGTTCCTTTTGATTTTCCATTCTTCAACGAACGCCAAACGACAACTACGCAACCAATCAAAAACTTTTTTTACTGATTGACAGCTGAATTGCCAACTATCAAATAACAAAATGTGTTTTACATTTGTACTACGTCTGCAAACCTAAAAATTCAAGTGAAGCCATCTATGAGTGAAATACACCATAACTTAGTTGCCGACCCAATATTAATAAAAGTTTGACGAAGCAATATTTTTAATCTCCATTACTTTATTCATTCAACTCAGCGTATCGATAGAATAGAAATGTAAGAACATCATAAAATGTATTTATTATTTATTTAAGTATTTAAGTATTTACTTGTATGTGTGTAGATATGTATTTGTATACGTAGGTATTATTAAACAATTAATTTCTACTCATTAACAATGTAGTGGTGAGTACTGCATTATATAAATTATAAGATAGGTTAGGACAATTATTCTTAGCAATGGGTACACATTTTTTAAATAAATATATTTTTGTGTTTCGTTACAGTTAGCAAATACTTACAAACACAACGTATTCGAAATGTAAGTACCATCGGAAATCATACATACATACATACGTACGAGTACGAGTCGACGCAACTATGCTTATACAGGGTTTCTTCAAGGCTTCAAATAGAATATTGCATAATGCGTTGCTGTTTTTGAATACTTTTACACCCACACTCGGGGTGCGGGTGATTACAGCAAGGCATTCAAATATTTTACATTTTTATTTGTATAATTATTCGAGTGTTCGTAGGTTTAGGTAAAATAAAAGAGTTATTCGTAGTAGTCTAGTAGAACATTCAAGTGTAATAATTACAATAACAAATATGTTGCACAAAATTCAATCAAACTTCTATGAGATTTTTGGGTAACAAAATACTAAACAACAACAATTAACAATGCCAAATTTTTGTCGCTCCAATTCGGCAAGTTGAGGCGCTTCGAGGGCAATGCGGCGATGACAGCACCGACGAGGCAACCGCACAACAGCATGTTTTGGTTTCCTCCATTTCACCGGTACTCAGCTGCTTAGCCGCCTCAGTTTCCACATCTTAAACGAGTTGTAGTTTTATTATCTCTTAACTTACGCGCCTTCATTCCATCAGCCTCTACTGCTGCCGCCGTCGTCGCCGCCGTTGTCGTCTAGCGACGCGCCTCGCTGCGTCGCGCGCTGGTAGCGACTGTTTGCTGTTGCGCCAAGCGCTCGGTAGCTTCACGTACGCGACCGCTTAACCGAAGTGACGCTGGTGCGCGCCCAAGCAGTGGCGAATTGGGCATGGAAGAGCACTGTGTTTGCTGATGCTGCTTCTGCTGCTGTTGTTGTTCTTGTTGCTGTAATGTTGAATTCGTTGATTTCGTTGTGGCACTTGCTGCGGTTGCTGTGTGAAAAAAAAACAGAAAAATTTAATATATAAATCATTACACTTTGATGTGAACAGTGAGATCATAAAAGCGTTTAAGGAAAAGTACTTTGGCTATTGCAGGCGAAGCGTTTGTGAGCGGCGTGCTTGCAGTTCGCGTTGAGCGCGTTTTTGTGAGCGTGCGCGCTCATAGGCAGCGGTGATGTTTGCGTAGGCGCCAACTTGTTGGCATTTGCCGTTTTGGCGCTGCCGCTGCTGCTACTTCGGTTGGCACTGGACGCTGTGTTAAATTTATTCTTCAGCTGGGACACTTTTCCGGCCGCTTCGAAAATCGGTTTCGATTGTGATTTGGGCTTCTCGCGCAACGCATTATTCTCCAGCGATTTCTTGCGCATCTTAATGGTGTTGGTGAAGTCGGAGCGCATTATGGGTTCACGGTGCGGTGGTGATACCAGTACTGCTGTTGTGTCTAATGCACCCGCTTGGGGCGGCGAGCTGGGTGGAATTGTCAGCGTAAGCGCTTCGGACATTGTTGAAGTTACCGCATCCACATCGAACGCTTTCAAGTCTGAATTCAGCGCGTTCCTGTCCGTTGCTGGCGCTGATGCATTCAAACTCGCTTGGCGTATATGCTGCTCTAGCGCGCTTAACGGCTCACTGTGTTTCCCAACATAATCCGGTAGCGGCAAGCTTTGCGACTCCACTTCGGATGTCAAACTCACTTCCTCGCGCTTACTACTTCGTGTGCACTCGGTATCTGACTGCTGCGCAATTTCCTCCAACTTTGACTTGAGCACATCGTGCGCTACACCCTGCGACAGAAGCGTCTCCTCGTTTGCTGCAGGCAGCGCCTCATCCGCTGCGCTATGCTGCACTATCACCGGCACTGCCGACGCGCCAACGCAGTGACATGGCAAATTTCCACCTGAGCTACAATTCGAGCATTCGCTGTAACCAGAATCACTGCGTTCGCTGCATTGCGACTTGTCGCGCACTTTCAATGTTTTTTGTATGCGGCGCTGTGCTTCGAGTGTTATCTGATTCGGTAGCTCAATGCTAAAGTCATCGTCTTCTTCGTGTAGTGAACCCATTTGCGTGCAATTATGCGGATTGAACATGTGGTGCAGGCCGGATATTGAAGGGCGCGGACTGTTGGGCAGACTGCCGGCGCCAGAAACGGCGGAGTTGCGACGCGAAGCAGATAGCGTGGCCATGCGGCCCAAAGCGCGTATAGCATTGCCGGTTTTCTTGGTGTTCAAGGGTAAAAAAGCGAGCAAAGCGTTTGTATTGTGGCGCAGGCGGTTATAGGAAATGCAAGCAATAAAGTAAATAAAAGTAATGAAATAAAAATTTATAACAAAAAATTTAAATGATTTTATTTGTAATTTAAAGTTCAATACAGTAGAATCAATGAAATCTATGCAGCTCCTTAACCTAATATGTACAGCACCCGAAAAAAATATTAGGTTGGGGGGAAAAAGAAATCGATTATTTTCTCGGTGGATGGCTGTAGTGATCGATGTCTCGTAAAGTATCTATCGAATGATTTAAAGTTTATGCTCGTTGTCAAGGTGACATTTCACACTAGAAAAATTCTTTTGCTGTTTTTTGTTTGTTCCATTTGTGAGTTACAAAGAGTTAACAATGGAAGTCAATAAAAAGAAAATTCGGTAGATTTTACAGTTCTGCCTTAATAAAAACGAAAATGCGAAAGTGCAAGCCAGGCCGCTGAAATCGTGAATGGTGTTTATGGTGCCGATATTGTAACAGCTGATTACGTGCAATTTTGGTTTCGTCGATTCCGTTCAGGGGTTTTTGACGTTAAGGAAAATGTAGATAAAATCACAGAAATAATCGAAGCAGACTCACTTTCGAAAAGCTCTTCAAGACGAGTATACCGTCAAGAAAGGCGTGGCAGACACCAAGGCCATGGCCAACCTTGTCGTCTAGCTTGGAACCATCTGTATAAAAATATAATTCCCCCCTTAAAAACCAATGCATCCACAAAGAGTGACTGTTTGGTGCGGTTTATGGGCCGGCAACATCATTGGGCCGTATTTTTTCCAAAATGAGGCCGGTCAGGCAGTTACTGTGAATAGTGTTCGCTATCGTGAGATGACAACGAACTTTTTATGGCCCGAATTGGAAGATATGGATGTGGACGATATGTGGTTTCAACAGGACGGTGCCACTTGTCACACAGCTAACGAAACAATGGCTCTTTTGCGCGAAACATTTGATGGCCAAATAATATCACGTCGCGGCGATGCCAATTGGCCGCCAAGGTCATGTGATTTGACACCGTTGGACTTCTTTCTTTGGGGTTATTTGAAAGAAAAGATGTACGTCGATAAGCCAGCAACAATTCAAGAGCTAAAGGATGAGATAATTCGGCACATTAACGGCATAGAACCTCAATTATGCCTCAGCGTCATCGAAAATTTGGACCATCGGTAGGCGGTGTTCCGCCGATGCCCCGGCGACCATTTGGCCGATATTTTGTTCCATACGTAATTGAACGGCTTTACTAAGATCGAAGGTTGCACAGGATTGCCGGGCAGCCCTAAATGATGTTAGTGTCGTATTCAAGGTCAGCATTATTTGGGTTCTGGGGCCCACAGATATTGAGGGAAACTGTAAAGCTGAAAAGCTACCTAGGAAAGGTACTGCTCTTCAACAGCTCAGTGTTAAAAGTACCATTGGAATACCAATGGCCACGAGTAACCTAATAATAAAAAACAACAGTATCCAAGAGGCCCATAGGTCATGGAGAGATGAAGATACATGTGTAACAGCTAGGCTACTATGGCCGCAAATAAACAAGAAAAGAACAAAGGAATTGCTTAGTCTCTCAAGAGACAATATCTCGAAGGTCGTGGCTTGTTTAACCGGTTACTGGTTTATTGGCAGGCGTTCCTCGAGACTAGGAGTTTTCGCCCATGAATATTGCAGAAGTTGCAGAGATGAGGATGAGGAAGAAGCCGTTGAGTACTTCATTTACAATTTTCGAGCCGTAGCTAAAATCAGAGCAGGTTGTTTAGGTAAATACTTTTTTAATTCTCTTACAGAGCTGTCTGGCGTGGGGTTGGGTTCAATTCCACGCTTTATAAGAGCCACAAAGTGGTTCCACAAAGGAAGGTGAATGGGGTTCCCGTGCAGCACAGTGGTATCACAAGGGACCTATAAGATCTAAGTGAGTTGGTCGTGCAGACCCACTACCACCATAAGCTAACCTAACCTAATAATCGAAGCTGATCGGCATGTTAGTAGTGGTAGCATCGCCAGTAGCTAAAGATCGGGGATAAAACAGTTTTAAACCATTTTTTCAATACTTTGACGAGTTTGATTCTTTATTTTTTTATTTTTAAATTTAAATAATTTTTTATAAAAATATATTGTAGTTAATTCTACAACGTATACCATATTAATCCAAGCTTCATACTTTGTAAAATATTTATCAAAATTCGGCATTTCATTAAAAGTTCAAAGTTTTTAATCAGCAAAAGAAAAAAATGGGAACCGCAGTTTTACAGTCCAGCAAATTCTTGTAACGGGTGATCAATTAAGAGGAGTTTTTTTCATTTGCGTTTTTTTTATAGATCGCGCGCGAGTTGTGGCAAACTGTCATCGTGGATTTGTTGAACAGCGTTTGGCATTTCATCATGGAAAGACTCACACCGCAACAACGTCTACAAATTGTTCAACTGTATTATGAAAATCAGCGTTCTGTGACAAATGTTTTTCGTGCGCTAAGACCGCATTATGGTCAACATAATCGGCCTGCTTTAAACACTATTCGACATACCATCAACAAATTTGAATCCGAATATTCATTGGTGGATAATTCTCGACCGAATAGACCACGTCCAGCAAGAAGCATTGAGAATATAGCGGCAGTAGCAGAGAGTGTACGTGAAATCCGCGATGAATCGATTCGGCACCGTTCTCAGCAACTTGGACTGTCGTATGGAACAACTTGGTCAATTTTACGGAAGGATCTTCATTTAAAAGCATACAAAATACAGCTCGTACAAGAACTAAAGCCAAATGACCTTCCTGCACGTCACCGTTTTGCTGATTGGGCTCTTGAAAAGATTGAAGAAGATCCGCTGTTTTCGAGCAAAATTTTGTTCAGCGATGGGGCGCATTTCTGGCTCAATGGTTACGTCAATAAGCAAAATTGCCGTATTTGGGATGAAGAGCAACCAGAACAGGTTCAAGAGCTACCTTTACACCCAGAGAAAACAACGGTCTGGTGTGGTTTATGGGCTGGTGGAATCATCGGTCCATATTTTTTCAAAAATGATGATGGCCGCAACGTAACTGTGAATGGTGCTCGCTACCGTACCATGATATCGGACTTTTTGCTATCTGAAATTGAATCTAATGATCTCTACGACATTTGGTTTCAACAAGACGGAGCCACTTGCCATACAGCTCGTGAAACAATGACTTTATTGAGAAGTCATTTCGGAGAGCAGCTGATTTCACGTTTAGGACCTGTGAGTTGGCCACCAAGATCTTGTGATATCACACCTTTGGACTTTTTTCTTTGAGGATTCGTGAAGTCCAAGGTCTATGCTGATAAACCAGCTACGATTGAAGCTCTGGAAGCCAACATTACGCGTATTATTCACGACATACCAGTCGAAATGCTCGAACGAGTGATTGAAAATTGGACCTTCAGAATGGACCACCTTAAGCGTAGTTGCGGCCAACATTTGAATGAAGTCATATTCAAAAAGTAAATGTCAAAGAATGTCCTTGATAAATGATAAATAAAGGTTTTGAACATAATTTACATTTTTGTTTTTTTTTTTAACTATTGAAAAAAGCACCTCATGATTAATCACCCGTTATAAGAAAGAGCAAGTTGCAGTGGTCTAAAATTCTCGTGGATTTTTGGTAATTTGTTCCCTGACTGTGTTGCGTTTCCCCCATACAGTTTAGGGCATTGTTGAGCTCACAGGCACACTATCAAGCTTGCAGTTTACTATGATATATTAAAATTTAATGGGCTATATGAATATAACGCATACCGATTTTTCTTTTTTAGTTCTGATTAAAATTTTTTAAAAAATTTTCAATTTTGTTTAAAATTTGCCCAACATTTTCTAATTTTTATATAATATTTGAAATTTGGATTATTATCGTATTTGTTGTATTTTCATTAAAAGAAATTTTAATTAAAAAATAAATCGATAAATAAAGAATGTACACGAAAAGGACTAGCCAACGAAAGTATCCAAAAAAGGGTGTTTACTTTGCGTCCAATTGGAAGAAGAAAGAGAGACCGACCAAGAAAGAGATAAGTCGCGTAGGCGGTTATCGCATCAATTAAGAGGAAGAAGAAATATTGTTCAAAAGGACCACATCCCACCAAACTGGCCACAATTACGACCCATTGAAAAATATTGGGCAATTGTTAAAAGAAAATTGCTTAAAACAAAAAGAGAAATTAAAAATGAGTAGCAGTTTTAAGTGAATGGGCAGAGAGCGGCGGATACCGTAACAAAAACTAATGTCAATCGCCTAATGAAAGAAGTCAAATCTAAATGGCGCCATTTTGTTGATAACAAAGAGAATTTTTGGTTTAAAAGAGTACGCTTAATAAAGCAGAAAATAAAATAAAAATTGTTTTGATACCTTATACAAATTTTATGTTCTAATGACTTTAGCACGTCCAATATTTTTCGTGTCCATTCTTTAGTCAAAAATTCTCAATATTTGGTGCTTCATAATTTCGCAGCGACTTATGTAAAGTTGGAATTAAAAAGCCTGAATTATAAGCATATACACAAATAGTTACGACCCTTAATCTCCCTAGACAGAAAACAAATTTTTAAAATTGATTTCCCAGTTAAATTTGAACTTCCACGCGTAGTGATCAATCGAAATAAAAATGCACTACTTTTCCATAAAATCAAGCATTAAACACATGAAATAACATTCACATAGCAAAAACTACTACAAAAACAAAAAAACATGCTTTCTATTGTATAATTACCTGCCACTTGCGTCGTATTATAAATTTCTTTAGTTTGTCTGTGCAGATTTTATTACTGAGGTTTTCGTCATGTTCCTGGGTCAGCCATTTAGAGGCCAAACACTGTTTGGCTGTCCAGCGATCCTCTTTGCGATGCACCAGGAGATTCGATATGAAGTCCTTCGCCTCTTGCGATACACAATCGAAAGATTCATCATCGAAATCGTAGTCGGCGCGTGTTATATTCGAGAAGGTGTCCACATCCGTATCACCCATGAACGGCGATAAGCCAGATAGGCTATATAAATGCAAAATGCAAAAACAAAACCAATTAAGTATTCATAAAATAAAGTAAAGCATAAATGGCTTACAGCACATAACAGATGACGCCCACACTCCACATGTCCGATTGGAAACCAATTGGCTCGTAGCTAATTATCTCGGGCGGTATGAATTCTGGTGTGCCGAAGAGCACGCGCACCGGCGTATTCGTATTCAGCCGCTGTGCCAGTCCGAAGTCGATGATTTTAATTTGATGACTTGTGCGTGTATGGCACATAATATTTTCCGGCTTCAGGTCCAAGTGCACAATCGATTGGGTGTGCATGTAGGCGACACCCTCGCACACTTGCCGCAGGAAGAGTATACAGTCGCGTTCGGTGAGCGTAAAATCGTCTGCTACGACGCGTTCAAAAAGTTCACCGCCGGTAATGCTGCAATGCGGAAGAGACATCCAATTTTAGTATATAAAAAGTAAAAAAAAGTGAAGGAAAAGCTAGTGGTCATTAGCCATAGTTTACTTACTACTCCATCACCATGACGATTTCGCGTGCGCTCTCGAACGAAGCAGCGAGTTGCAACAATTTCGGATGTTGCAAAGATTTCATAATCGAAATCTCTTCCAATACTTTTTGACGGTCTTGTGATTTAATGCACTTGATCACCTTGGCGGCGAGAATTTGTCGTGGTTGCTCAAGTTCCTGTACACGATAGACGACTCCGAAGCGCCCCTTGCCCAACTCCTCGAGTATTTCGAAGCGACTTTTGAAATCGCCGCCTGACTTAACGCTAATCGGTCTGTGGAAATCTACAAAAGAAAACAATAAAAAATAAATAAAAAATAAAAAATAAAAAATAATAAAAAAGTTTCTGATAATATTTTTGTATTTGAAGATGAGTTGATCTGAACAAAAAAGAATCCTCGTCGAAAGATATGAAACCGAAAGTCCTTCAAAAATATTAGTATATCGCGAAGCCTTAAAGCTCGGGGGCTCATATATCTTATAAAAGGAGATGAGATTGGAGGAACTTTTCCCATAAGGTGTTTTGACAGATCACACATGACTACTGGCAAAATAAAAACTTAATTTTTTTCAATATTCATTGACATTTCAACATGGAAAGACTTACGCCTCAACAACGTTTACATATCGTCCCGTTGCATTAGGAAAATTGACGCACTGTGAAAAGTATTCAACGCACCGTCAAGCGGACTTATGGTGTTCAGCGATGAGGCTCATTTTTGGCGTAATAGCTACGTCGATAAGCAAAACTGCCGTATTTGGGCTGAAGAGCAACTCGAAACCGTTCAAGAAAAGTCATTACATCAATTGAAAACAACCGTTTGGTGCGGCTTATGGGCTGGAGGAATCTTCGCAGATGAGACTGGCGCCAATGTAACAGTGAAAGCAAAAGCTATCGCGCCTTGATAAACGACTTTTTGATACCCGAAATTAGAGCCCGTGACCTCCACAACATTTGGTTTCAACAAAACGGCGCTACTTTCTATACAGCCCGTGAAACAAGGGATCTACTGCGTCGTCGTTTCGGTGAGCAATTTATCTTTCGTCTCTGACCAGTGGATTGCCCACAAAGATCGTGTGATGTCATACCTTTGGTCATTTATTTGTGGGGGTATCTAAAACCTAAATGCTTTGTGGATAAACCAGCTTCGATTGAGTCATTGGAAACCGACTTTGCTAAAGTTATTTACGAGATACCGACCGAAGTCCTCCAGTGAGTTATTCAAAATTGGTGTTTACGGATGGTTGAATTACGACGCAGTTGCGGCTAACATTTGAAAGGGACTATCTTTAAGAAATAAAAAAAATTAAGACGCACATCACAAATAGAAGGAGGAGCTCGGCCAAATACCCAAAAACGGTATACTCTCCAATTCTTTTTTTTTTCTTAATTGGCGCGATAACCGCTAGCGCGCCAGTCGCTTCTTTCTCGTGCTAACCGGCGCCAATTGGATACACCAAGTCAAGCCAAGTCCTTCTCCACCTTATATTTCCAACGCAGAGGAGACCTTCCTCTTCCTCTGCTACCACCAGCTGGTACCGCATCCAATACTTTCAAAGCCAGAGCGTTTGTATCCGTTCGGACGACATGACCCAACCGACGTAGCCGCTGAATCTTTATGTCTATGTCGTGCAAAGGTCCAAAAATCTTACGCAGAATCCTTCTCTCAAACACTCCAAGGGACGCCTCAACTGATGTTGTCATCGTCCAAGCTTCTGCGCCATACGTTACGACGGGCATGATGAGAGTCTTGTAGAGTGTTAGTTTTGTTCGTCGAGAGAGGACTTTACTGCTCAGTTGTCTACTTAATCCAAAGTAGCACTTGCTGGCAAGAGAGATTCTACGTTGGATTTCAAGGCTGACATTATTATCGGTGTTAATGCTGGTTCCTAAGTAAACGAAGTCTTTTACAACCTCGAAATTATAACGGCCTACAGTGACGTGGGTGCCGATACGCGATATTGGTCAATATTTACGGTAATCACGCTACATCAAATACAACTTGTAAAGAGTGGTCGCCGCTTCCAATTTCGACGTGAGTGATAAAGATCCCAAAGGGGCACCAAACAAATTCGAAGATACTAAACTACAACAATTATTGGATGAAGACGCATGTCGAACCCTTGATGATATGTCTAAAGAGTTGGATGTTGACAGATCAACCGTCGGTAAACATTTGTACGCGATGGGAATGGTTTCTGGACCAGGTAACTGACACATCAATTGAAGGAGAGGAATATCGAGAGACGTTTGGTGACGTGTGAGATGCTTCTTGAACGGCAGAAAAGTAAAGGTTTTCTGCATCGCGTCGTCACTGGTGATAGAAAATGGATCTATTATCATAACCCTAAACGTCGAAAAAGTTGGAGCCTGCCAAATGAACTAGGTACATCGACAGCGAAAAAAAATATTCATGCTTCAAAGGTTATGGTGTGCATCTGGTGGGATCGGAAGGGTGTCATCTATTATGAGTTTCTTAAAAAATCTGAAACCATCACTGGTTATCGTTACCGACTGCAACTAATACGTTTGAATCGAGCTCTCAAAAAAACGCGACCGCAATGGGTCAGTAGACATGACAAAGTGATTTTGTTGCAGCCACTCATTGCTAAATCGGTCCAGAAACATTTAGAGGGACTGAATTGGGAAGTATTGCCCCTCCCGCCGTATTCCCCAGGCATTGCACTTTCGGATTACCATCTCTTCCGATCCGATTCCGAATGCAGTCAGCCCTTATTGGAGAGCGGTTCACTTCTTACGAGCGCGTCGCAAACTGGCTCAATGAATGGATCAAGTCAAAAGAGCTTGAATATTTTGTTGAAGGAATCCGTATGCTGCCTGAAAGATGGAGTAAAGTTGTAGCTTCCAATGGGACATACTTCCTATATTATCTGGATATTATTTAATTATTTAAATAATTCGTAACTTTGGCTAAGAAAGGACGGAGACTTATTCCTTGAAATCGCCCTTCCTTCTCCGTTTTAATTGAGCTGGAATCAAATTACTTCTAAGTCTTTATTTTAGGTGCTATCTTTAGCTCATTTTGTGCCGCTAGTCTGTAAGGTTTTTAATCATAGGCTTGATAACTGAAATGAAATAAAATGAAATGCAAAACGGCCCTGATCATTCTACGCCACAGCACTTTACTCTTTTTGGTTTTTCGCACTGCAAAGTTAAACTAAATTCGTTGCGATTTGGCGCTTCACTCACCTTCTGTTGAGACTTCTTGAGCTTGCAATTCCACCGCATCACTGGGCAAAGTGGGTGCGCTGCAGCCGTGTACGTTTTTGGCGCGCACACGAAATCGATATGTGGCATGCGGTGTCAAATTCTTAACGGTGTACGCTAATGAGTCCACAACGGTAGCGATTTCACGCCAATCGCTTTCGCCGCCATCAGTCAAATCATCGCTGTCAGCATTCAGTTCGGCGGGCAACTGTTGCATTTCAATGCTGAAATTTCAAAGAAAAACACAACGACCATTAGCACACATGCAGCTATTCATATATCTATTTTTTTTTTTTTTCATAAAAATAAGTTTTGAGTTCTACGCACATAAAACCAGTTATCATACAGCCACCATCGTAGGGCGGGCCACACCATGCGACGGCAATGCGATCGGGTCCTTGAGATATGCTCGGTTTGCCACTAGGCGCATCTGGTGGTCCTTCTACCGCCACCGAAGCGGCCGCTGCATCGCTGCCGAGTGCATTCATAATCTCCACTGTATATTTGCCACTATCGTCGGCCGCAATATCGGTGATGAGAAGCGTTGAACGCTTGGCGTTGCTATGTATAGAAATGTTGCGCTGCTCGACAATGGGACGGCACTACAAAGAAAATTTGTCCAAAGGGAATGCGATTATTAATTAGTATGTATATAATGATAAATATTTAATGTGGTTTAAGGTGTTGAACTGACAGCAAAACATACAAGTACGAGTATGTGTTTGCAGCAACAAATGATCGAACGTCGCGTCGGTATTTGACACAGGTGGAATCTATGGGCACAGCACAACTGAGCAACGATCGATCAATCGATCACGGGCACTCAGGGGCACGGTTAACAAGACAACAAATCAGTGCGGCAGTTAACTCGCTAGTCTATCAATCAGTCGGTCACTCAGCGCCAGTCAACCACCCACCCAGTTATTTATGTGGCTGTTTGCCATTTTGCCAGTTTATTGAGAAAAAAACAAAAAACCCTTGGAAATGTGAGCAGGCCTTGATTGTGAGTACAGCCACAAAAAGTAGCATTGTTCTTGTGGTTTTCGAGCCAATTACATACGCACGTACATAGACACAAAGTACATACAAACATACATATATATTCATATGTATATATATACATATTTACGATGCATACAGGCACCTTGTAGTCATTCGGCACAAAGGCAAATGCTGCCACGATTGTAGCTATTGAATAGTGCAGTCAGGCACCTTCACCGCAAACTGATCATGACATTTTTCTTCTTTTTTGACTTAAAATAATATTTTCAAATTTATCTAAGCTTTAGTTTACAAATATTAATAATTTTGCTGACGTCAGTCATTTCGAAAAGAACGCAAAAATTTATGACCGGCTTTAAAGGTTTCAACTTACTATAACTCGCTTAATTAACAAAAACAAAAAGCAACACATTTTGTTCCACTACTAGCACGTACCGTAAAGAAATTTGTATACAGTACAATGGCAAGTTTTGCATAATTTTCACAAATTCAATATTTTTTATTATGGCAGTCTTACAGTCACTCAGATGGTTCACAAGGTATAGTAAGTGCCGCAAAGTTTTTGTTTGGTTAAATAAATTAGAGGACTTGAAACCACAACCAAATACGGATTAGGTATCGGATTTTGAATTGAAATAAAGCCACGAAAATTCAAATTGATTGGACAATTTTTATTATTTTTGTGTAGAGCCATTCATAACATCTTAGTTCTTTATATTTCAAATGTTGACCACAACTGCTTCGTAATTCGACCATCCGTAAACACTAATTCTGAATGACTCTTTGTAGGACTTCCGTCGGTATCTCGTGAACAACTTTTGCAACATTGACTTCCAATGCCTCAATCGAAGCTGGTTTATCCACAAAGCATTTAGGTTTTAGATACCCCTACAAATAAATGTCCAAAGGTGTGATATCACACGATCTTGGTGGTCAATCTACTGGTCCGCGACGAGAAATAAACTGGCCACCCCAATAAATCTGTTGTTTCACGAGCTATATGGCAAGTGGTACCGTCTGCCATCCGCCGTCTTGCTGGAATCACGGATACGAGTTGTGATTTTATACATTTTAATATTTTAGAATTTTATACAAGTAAACTTTTCGGTTTTTTTTAATTTAGTAAATTTCAAATTTTTTGATTTTTTTAATTCGAAAGATTTACTGGTAATTTTTTTTAATTTTTGTAAATTTCAAATTTTTTTTTAATTCGAAAAATTTCGAAACTGGTAAATTTTTTTTAAATTTTTGTTAATTTCAAAATTTTTGATTTATTTTAAATACGTTTAACAAAACATTTAACTGGTAAATTTAACGATTTTTTTTTTTTTTAATTTTAAAGTTTTGGATTTTTTTACCACTCAATTTTTCGATTTTTTTTTTAATTTTGTAAATTTTAAAATAATTTTTGTAATTTATTCAAAAATTTAAAATTAAAAAAAAACATTTTACCACTCAATTTTTTGATTTTTTTTTTTAATTTTGTAAATTTTAAAATTTTGGATTTTTGTACCAGTAAATTTTTCGAATTTTGTTTTTTTCAATTTTGTAAATTTCAAAATTTTTAATTTTTTTTTATGTACGGTAAAATTAAATTTTGTAATTTTTTAAGTTATAGGTTAGGTTGGAATGGTTGCCCAAGGAATGAAGATTAACGGATTCGTCCTTTGTGATACCATTATGAAGGAGGTGAGGTGAAAGAGAAAAACCGATGGGTTGCAATGAGAGGGCGGGGTTCTGAAGTGATAAAAAATAGTTTTAACCAGTAAATTTTTCGATTTGTTTTTTCATTTTTTATCGAAAAATACGGAAAGAATTCTATACTACAATACTTAAATAATGAATCCTATATTAGTATAAATATTTATTCTGTTTTCTCTTAGATCGACAGTTATTTGAGTTTCAATCCAAGAAAAAACTCATGCAAAAAATATTAATTTGTAATTTGGGGTCAACAACCACTCAATATTTCTACTACCCTGCCCCCATTTACACAATTTATGCTACTCAAAATCCAATCGTTGAAATTCTTAGGCGCTTACACTTGGCGCGTTTTGCCCCATCTATAAAAATGCTCAAAATAATCCAAAGCGGAAAGAATTTAAAAGAATACAGAAAAACATACCTGTGAGCGTAAATAAAAATGGAAGGAGATTTTAAGATCTTAGAAAACTTCCGGCATTCTCCTGTTCTTTATAGGGTTGATGCATTATCTCCCAAACCCATTCTCTTCAGGAACTTTCAAGTTCTTATTAATGAACGTACGGCCGGGAAAAATAATTTCTATCACCTTCAAACCTGGATCCCAGATATGATATACAGATGGGTCGAAATTAGAAGATGGTAAACAAGGGCGGGAATCTGTTCCTAAATATACACATGCCATTGAAATATGAGTGAGGGAATGTCTCCATAACCCACATTTACGTGCCCTTAGATAGTCAGGCGGTTTTGAAAGCCCTTCTATCAACTATTATCAATCACCCCAATATGTTAGGGAACTTCAACACAGTATTATTGGGTTGGGTTCCTGGACACGAGGTAGATGAAGAAAATCAAATAGCGGGCCATCTAGTTAAAAAAGAGGCAAGCATGTCTCTAATTGGTTCTGAGCCTTTCTGTGGACTTACAAAGGGCCACATAATCGATGTTTTCATTAGGTGAGAAGAGAAGAAATTCGTTAAACTCTGAGGAAATTCTATCGGTCAGACTTAAGACTTTTAAGGGGTTATTTTACAGGCTACTGTGGTCTGAAATACCACTTAAACAAAATTGGTCACACTGAAACCATGATCTGGCTATTCTGTGAAATGGGCACTGAAAACTCAAAATACATTCTTTGTAAATCTCCTGCACTAGGCAGAAAGCGGCGGTAGTGCCGTTCGTCCATATAAATTATGGAACAATAAACAATAGAATGCGATAAAATATTTGAAAAAGCCTTATAATATAGGATACTTCAGCAGGCTTTGCACAATAGATTTCTTTTGGCCGCAATGCGCAGTAGCCTAATGGTAATAATAATAGCCTCATTTATGAACCCACACGTGTTTTTTTTATTATAATAGCGATTTTTCGTTTACAATAGCGATTGATTCAGTTTCTTACTCAGTCAGCCAAATATTTGCATTTCTACAAAGAGTAAAGATTTCTACCGATGTGTGTAGGAAAAATATGTGCATTCAATCCAACCAGAGCTTTCGACTGGGTTTGAAAAGGTGTTTATGCACGTGGGCTGAGTATAACTGAATAGAAAGGAAGCCTACACTGCGTTCACTGCACTAGAACTTATTGACAATTATTACTAATTATTTGTTTGCTTCTTAATTAATTTTAAGAATTTTTAATGAAAATATAGTTAATTCTCCTGCAAAGCCCATCACAGTTTATGAAATTTCAAAAACAAATCAATAAACTTTAATCAAAATTCATGTTCACAAATTTCGGCTATCCAATTTGTTACCCATTCGATTTTAATATAACCAAGTGCAAGTTACGTTGGTCCCAGAACCAAGCGTTCCGATGGGTAATTTTTCAAGCATCTTAAATTAAACTTTGTAATCGTTTCAAAAATGAAAAAAAAAATCATTTTACCAGTAAATTTTTAGAATTTTTGTTTTAATTTTGTAAGTTTAAAAAATTTTTGATTTTAATTTTTAGTTCGGAAAATTTACTGGTAATTCTTTTTTAATTTTGGTAAATTTCAAAATTTTTGATTTATTAAAATAAATAATAAATACGCTTAAATTAAACTTTGAGATTTGCATTTTGCATTTTGTTTTTTTTAATTTTATAAATTTTAAGATTTTTTTACCACTAAATTTTTGGAATTTTTTTTTTAATTTTGTAAATTTCAACATTTTTGATTTTTTGTTTTTTGATTCGAAAAATTTACTGGTAATTTTTTGTTTAATTGTAAATTTCAAAATTTTTTTTTTTTTTTTAATTCGGAAACTTTCGAAACTGGTAAATTTTCTTGAAATTTTTGTAAATATCAATAATTTTGATTTATTTTAAATACGCTTAAATTAACTTTGTAATTTTTTCAAAAACTAAAAACATTTTGCCAGTAAATTTTTCGATTTTTTTTTTAAATTTTATAAATTTTAATATTTTAGGATTTTTTACCAGCAAATTTTCCCATTTTTTTTTTTATTTAATAAATTTCAAAGCTTTCGATTTTTTTAATATAATTCGAAAAATTTACTGGTAGTTTTTTTTTAATTTTTGTACATTTCTAAATTTTAGTTTTTTTTTTTAATTCGAAAAATTTCGAAACTGGTAAATTTTCTTTACATTACATACATAAATTTACAATTTTTGATCTATTTTAAATACGCTTAAATTAAACTTTGTAATTTTTTTTTTCAAAAATTAAAAATGAAAAAAAAATATTTTACCAGTAAATTTTTCGATTTCTTTTTAAGTTTGTAAATTTTAAAATTTAAGATTTTTTATCAGTAAATTTTTCGAATTTGTTTTTTAATTTTTGTAAATTTCAATAATTGTGATTTATTTTAAATACGCTTAAATTAAACTTTGTAATGTTTACAAAAATTAAAAAATTAAAAACAAAAACAAAAAAAACATTTTACCAGTAAATTTCTCGACTTTTTTTTTTAATTTTGTAAATTTTAAAATTTTAGATTTTTTACCATCAAATTTTTCGAATTTTTCCACATGCACGTGTATGTCATCTGTCTACATGCAGAGATCAATTTAGACAAGATTCTCCGGAATGAGCGAATTGCTATTCTGACCGACAGTCAGGCTGCACGCAAGGCGTTGTCATCCTGTGAGGTTAAGTCCTCACTGGCACTTGAGTGCAACGAGAAACTGAATTTGTTAGGAACACACAATCTTCTTCTGGGCGTGTTAACCGCTTACGCGATTTCGACTGAGTTCAACAAAGCGCGCCAGTCGTTTCTTTCTCTTGCTAGCCGGCGTCAGTTGGACACACCAAGTGAAACTAAGTCCTTCTCTACCTGATATTTCCAACGCATAGGAGGCCTTCCTCTTCCTCTGCTATCACCAGCTTGTACCGCATCAAATACTTTCAGAGCCGGAGCGTTTGTTTCCATTCGGACCACATGACCCAACCAACAAACCCGCTGGATCTTTATTCGCTGCGCTATGTCTATGTCGTCATACAGCTCATACAACTCATTGTTCTAACGCCTGCGTTACTCGCCGTCACCAACGTGCAAAGTTCCAAAAATCAATCTGCAAGGGAGGGATCCAAAAAACACTCCAAGGGACTCTTCAACTGATGTTGTCATCGTCCAAGCTTCTGCACCATACGTTAGGACGGGCATGATGAGAGCCCCGTGGAGTTTACTTTTGTTTGTCGAGAGAAAGCTTCACTACTCGATTGCCTACTTAATCCACAAAAACCCTGGTTGGGAAGAGAGAGGAACCAACAATCATATACGGCCAGTTTGGATCCCAGGACACAGAAGTATTACAGGGAATGAAGTAGAGGACGCATTGGCAGGAGAGGATGCGGCCTCGTTATTAGTAGGTCCTGGGCTTTTCTTGCTACAGCAAGGACAACACACCATCAAGGAGAAGCTTAGGACTGAAGGGCTAAGGTTAAAGGAGATTGACTGGCACCAAATTATGGGGCAATGTTCAGCGAAATCCTTACTGGGCGGGTACAGTGAAAAGAGGTTTAGGAAACTCATAACCCTCCCTAAGAATAAACTGAGAATTATTATTATTATTAGAAGGCCATTATGCACTGCGACCAGAGCTGATCTATTGTGAAAGGCCTATTTTTGTAACCCTACGCTTTTAGGCTTTTTAAAAATTTTAGCACAGTTTTGGGTTTGTTGTTCCAAAGATTGCATGGAGATACTACGATACCACCAAGGTGATGAAGTCTCTGTCTGCCCAACGCAGGACATTCACAAAGCACATGTTCTGAGCTTTCTATGTCCATTTCGCAAAAGCGACAGACATAGGTCTCAGATAGACCAATATTATTTAGATGATACCTCAGGCTGCAGTGACCTGTAAGATATCCTGTTAAAAGACGTAGATCTACTCTGCTTAATGAGAGAAGCTTGCCAGATATTCCTTTGTTGGGACTTAGGAACTGAGAATGCTCACGGGCATTCTCAAAGGCCATTGCAGATTGCGCAGTCATCTGCACAGAATTTGGATTTGGCGCCCTGGCTCTCGTCGTTTCTGCGACCAATGCCCGTAGACTCCAAAAAACCTTCTGCTTGAATGCAGCGCTGCAGCATGGATAAGGTTGAGACATCTCGACCAGAAGAAAGACATATACGCTCAGCCCAACCCAGCTTCATCTTGAGGTACTGTGATGAGTAGTGGGCCAAAAGACCATGAGGTCGAAATGCAAACCTTAAAACAATTCTAACCTAAGCCAAATGTTTCGCAGAATGGAAATACTTGGCAAATGTGTGTTGCTTCTCAAGATGGGAAAATCATTTTTTATTAACAAACTCTTGTGGAAGTTTCACCCAATAAACATAAAAACAAATGCGGCAAAAACCTAAAAGGCTATATTTGCCTCCAGTCTACTCTTACCCTCAAGTAACAGAATAGGCGTCAATGTGAAAAGACGGCTTTTTATTATTGCCACTCACAATGACGCAGTTTGTGCACTGGTTTCAAAATGAATCACCTTTAAAGGTGCGCCAACGTCAGCTAACCGCCACTAAGCCCTTTTAAGGTAAAACGCGACAATACAGGCGCCGTTAAATAAAACGAAAATAATTCCAGAAAATAATGCAGTTTCCGAAGTGGGCAAGAAGCCCACTCGACTTACAAATTTATGAAAAAAAACAAAAAAAAAATAAAAAAATAGGTATGTAAATAAAAGCCTTTAATAGGTTACAACAACACTTACCCCTTTGAACCAGCTGATTTGTGCACGCGGCACAGCCTCGTAGCTGACGCTCAACTTAACGCTACCACCAATGAGCGCCGTACAATCTTGTGGTCCTTCCAAAATGCATGCAGGTATCGCCAGCTGTTCGGGCTGTGTCAGAGCCTCGATTGTTTCATCAACGTCGTTCCTTGTGTATTGTGGGCTGTTCGAGTCTGCGGACGCGCGTCCTGGCAGCACAATGAGACTAGTGTAAGCGCGCAAAGTTGAACTCGATTTGCCCAGATGTGTCACACTTAATTGCACTTCACCGCAATGACGCTGTTGGACGTTCTGTATACGGAGTATGCGTACGCCGTCTGGTTCGTTGGAGACATGCGCCGTGCCCGACTGCTGCAGCACCACGCACACGGCAAAAAAAAACATAAACCAGCAGCCGAAAATGATAAAACAGCACCGAAAAAGAGAAAGCAGAGCAAACACAAACACGTCATATGAGACAACAATGCAAATACTAATTGTATGTAAACGGAATAATGAAACAAGTGTCGCGGTTATAAATACAAAATGAAAATCGTGCAAACGCATAGCCAAACAGTAACAGGCTAGGCAAACCACTACTTAGTATGCATTACCTAGAGATAGGTACCCTTAAAACTATGTACACTTATATTAGTACGACACTTCTGCTGGATATTTGCACCTATATATGTAAATATCTGTTTCAAACACATATGCACATACATACTATCTATATCTATATGGGGTGCACCTATTTGCACAAACCGCCAATTGTTCGTATATAAAACAATAAAAAAGTTTCTTATTTGCGCGCCACCAGATAAAATAAAAAACAAAGAAATAAGAAAACAATACAAAAAACACGGAATGTTAAGCGGAACAAAACGCGAAAATAAAAGTAAACGAAATGTTGTGGAAAATTGCGCGACGTCACTATCCAACGACAACTAGCACCGAACTGGCGATGCAAGACGTCGCAACTGTGCTAATTAACTGCGCCCGCTCGGCCTCTAATTCTGACTGTGGGCCACGGCCACTTGACTTCTCTAGTATCACTGCCGGCAGAGAGCCGTGTAAGAAAAATGCAAAAACAAACACTTCGGGCAGGTGGCCAATTGGGACGTCTGGAGCGTTAACGAAGCATCAATACGAGTACGACCGCAAAATGTCAATTATGTATGTATGTGTTCTCACATGCTCACGGTCCATGCAGTGATCGCCTGAGAAATTGAGCACTGCCGCTATAAGCTGCATCAGAGAAATTCCGAGTATTAAAGTACGAGTATTTGTATATGTCTGTATATAATTGAGATACTAAATTTATTATGTTATCAAGGAATAAAAAAACAACATTAAATAGAGGCATTGTATGCTATCACAGAGATGTAAATGCTTCCTTCCATATAAATAAATATGTATAAAGAAAAAAGTATTTTCTAACATCGGTCACATTTCGGCAGACAACAACAAATCTCCTATTATATTTCTGCACTAAAAAAGATTTGCGTAAAAACCGTCTACCTTTGCTTCCCCACATACACACAACCATAAATTAGAGCAGAAGCTTAGCCTCAACACCTTACATGGATGGATGCTACAATCTATCTAATCTGTTATTACTAACTAACTAGCGGAATTGCGAATTCATTGTTTATAGAACATAAAGTCCGGTTCACTTGATTAGAAGCAATAATTTTTACGAAATAAAATGGTTATTAAAGCAACCGTATTTGATCGACAAGTAGTAATCCAAGAAATTGTTTTTTTTTTATTTATTGTTTAAAGGTTAATATAATAATAATAGGGTGGGCCATGTAAAATTTTCTTTTTGAATCGGCTATAAAAAAAAAAACTAATCAATATTTTTTCAAACTTTTTCTTTTTATTTTGAAGATTGAACATTGTCATTTATGAATGAAAAATAATATCGTTCAAATGGCTGCCACGACTGGCTTTACAGTAGGCTATTCGATCAACCCAATTTTTAAGCACATTTTCGATTGTTTGGGCTCCAATTTCATGAATGGCAACTTCAATTTCGTGTTTTAAAGCATCAATCGTCTCTGGATGGTTCGCATAGCATTTGTCCCTAACGGCTCCCCACAAAAACTAGTCCAACGGGCTTAAATCACAGCTCCGAGGCGGCCAATTGATATCGGAATTTCGGCTGATTATTCGGTTTTCAAAAAAGATAGTCAAAAGTTCGAGTGTAACTTTGGCAGTGTGACAAGTGGCACCATCCTGTTGAAACCAAATGTCGTCCATGTCATTCTCTTCAATTTTTGGAAACAACTCTCGTTGAGCATGTCACGGTAACGCTCGCCATTTACTGTAACCGCGGCTCCTCCTTTTCTTATTGACGTAGCCACCGATGTGAAAATCAGAAAAGAAGATGAAGACTCACCACTTTGGAAATAGGTATTCAATATTTCCCAATTTTGTTCAAGCGTATAGCGTCCCATTTCATAAATCCTCAAACCTTTAAGTAAATTATGAACACATTTGACATGTCATTTGTGTTACCATTCTCAAAAAAATAGGTGGTTCCAAAAGCAAACGCTATATGGCTATATGTGCCGCCACCTTGGAATTGTACAAATTCTCTAGATAGCCTAATGAAATTTCAGACCAGGACGTTTTAATGATTCGAATTTAAAATTTTTGTCTTGAAATGGTTGCCCATTCTCATAAACCTTACGAGCAAGCCATTCCCATTGATTTTCAATAATGTTCAGACCTGGGGAATATAATGGCCATGTTGATGGGATTTAGGTTGGCGCACTGCCCCAGGCTGTCGCAGATGAAAGATCCTTTTAGTAGGTCCAAATATTTCACGACTCCCGGAGAAAGATGATTCCACCACAGCTTTATAGCTGTTCCCGTAATTTTTTAGTATACAATTTTTGCTCCCCGTACCATACTACAACCTTAACGGCCGCGATGTTGACTCAACTACCTTTCCGCCTTTCCCAAGTCATGGAAATAGTAATTGTACCCATCCGGCCCATCCAGATTGAACTTATTTTTGTCACTAACCACTAATACCACTTTTTTCCATTCACCGGGATCGTTATTTGTAACAGATCTCTGCGGTGTAGAAACTGAGCGCGTCACCGTAAAATCGTGGAGCATTAATATTGATTTATTTAAAAAAGGAAATCAGTTTGTTTAATTTAGTGTACTTTTTCAATAACACTGCCGAATTATGCCATCAAACGGCTCGACTAAAGCATTGAGTTTCATAATCAAGTGCGTTATCTTGCGCCATGACGATTTGATAAGCTACCGATGAAGGACACAACAAACTTGGAAATTACAAACTAATGGACAAAATTTGTATAATATTTTGAACAATTTTTGACCATCCGACAATAATCGCACTTCTAAGGGTTTTAATGCTATCAAACTCTCTTAAATTTTTGAAAACCGATTGAGAAAGTATTGTCCATACATTTCGATTGGGTTAAGTTCAAGGAGGCAGGCAGGCCATTCAAAAACTGGTATTTTTTCGCTGGCAAAAACTCTTTTGTAGCGTTTGAAGCATGAATTGCTGCGCAGTGATGCTGGCAAATCCATTACTCATAGAAATTATCATAAAAGTTAATAATTACTACACTTGACACTATTCATTTTTGTGGATATGAGACATAAAAGCATTTTGCCTTTGACACTTTTTTTTTGTTTTTTGCAAAAGAAGCTAAAATCGAAAATGTCAGAAACGTCATCAAAGGTGCCGTCACACCAGTAGTATGTGGGTCATGCTCCCACATTCCTCCCCTCTCGGCTGATTCCACACTGGGACTGCTAAAAGCAATTTCATCAAGGTGGAAACGTGTTTTAGACACACCAGGTACCTGCGTCCAGGTTCTTCTTTTAATTGCGTATCGGGGTTATATGCTATCGATAGCATCCATTGATTTGTCACCAATGGGGCATCAATAAATTGCAATATCGTTACTCGATATCGACTTGTCGTCTGTTTGGGTTCATCTTGAGGTTTTACCTCTCGCGTTCATGCTTGTCGTTTGTTCGTGAATACTGTCATCCCCACAGGAGATCTGTTTCAAAATGGCTTCTTTGGACGACGAATCTAGGCATCTCTTGGGTATTCTATATCGGTTGCATTGACTTTGCTTCCGCTTTGCGCTCCCATTCTAAGTTTCGCAGTTTTATTAATATCCTTGCTGCAAACTGTTTTACAGCTACCCATTTCTCTCGACGCCGAGGACTTTTGTGAGCTCGAAACGCTCTTCATAAAATCTAGCGCAGTGAAAAGTCACATGTTCTGCACTCTCATCATCGCTGCGGCACTCTGGGCAGACTGAATTATCTGCTAGATTAAAACCCTGGAGGTACGCAAGAAAGTCACCATGTCCGCTGCAAATGTCAATCTGACGTGCTAGTCTCGTGTGGTTAACTTAGGTTTAGGTACTCGTTTTACATATTCTAGACTAGCATCCGCTTGCAAAATTTGTTGCCTACGAAGGGTAGTAACTTCCAAATTAAAAGTGGTTTAATTTCAGCAGGATTATTTTATTTACTTATTTATTCGGCCGCCGTAGCCGAATGAGTTGGTGCGTGATTACCATTCGGAATTCACAGAGAGGTCGTTGGTTCGAATCTCGGTGAAAGCAAAATTAATAAAAAAAAAAAAAAACATTTTTCTAATAGCGGTCGCCCCTCGGCAGGCAATGGCAAACCTCCGAGTGTATTTCTGCCATGAAAAAGCTCCTCATAAAAATATCTGCCGTTCGGAGTCGGCTTGAAACTGTAGGTCCCTCCATTTGTGGAACAACATCAAGACGCACACCACAAATAGGAGGAGGAGCTCGGCCAAACACCTAACAGAAGTGTACGCGCCAATTATTTATTTATTTTATTTATTTATATTTATATTTATTTATTTTTTATTTATTTATTTATTATTTTTTTTTATTTATAGCTTAACGTTTGATTTCCCGAACACCTCAAGCGCTAAGCTTTGGTTTTCTACCACTTTTCTTGGTACATCCGTACTTTTCTTTCAAATGGAAGTAATGCAATGCACAGTTTTGCTTCTTTTTAATCTTGGAGTCATCTCCCGTATTGTAAGGCCTCTCTCTCTCTCTCTTTACCTGCTAAAATTTCTCCTTGCTCAAATTCAGAGAAAGCTTTTCCGCGCGGCAGGCATATTTTTTGTTTCTCAACCAAAACAGCCACAAAAATACGAGTACGAGATAAAACTATCAAAAGCAATTACAAAATAATAATTTTAACGTAATAACTTACACTGTTCGCTTTTAAATTGATAGCAAACGTTTTTGGTCTTATAAATATTTTAGTTTGGCACAGAAAAGAATTTGCGCGTTACTAAAAGATCAGCAATTAATGCGAAATAATTTACATTATGAGATACTGTTTTAAATATTTAATCATTCAAATTATATTGGGACATTTTTCTATTTATTATTGCTTTAGTAAATACCATCATAATCATCTCATCTTGGGCTTATAATTTTTTCGTGCGGTGTAAATGACTTTTTTTATAATTTTTTATAACTTCGATTTATTTCGCCGTCCTGTAGGCAAGAATGTCCAAAATATGCAAATTTTTTCCGCCGCAACAGTATCCTATCTTTTAATCCATGCTATTCACTCTCACTTCCCCTTAACGCATAATTTACCTCTCTTGATAGTTAATCACTCACATATACACATGTACCTATGTGTACTCAGGCTTAGTGTATAACTTCACAAATTTCTCTAAATTGGAAAGTGATTATCCAAACGGCTCACCAAAATTTACTGCTCACACTTGTAAAATTAAGTTATTTCTGGAGAAAATTTAATTGGTAGATATCTAAAAAAATGTGCTCCGTATTTTCAACTGTCACTTGTGTCAACAACGTACACGAATGCTAGGCAAGGCAGGCAGCTCTCAATAAAGGTGGATAAATTAAGTTTCACAACAGAGATAGTAAATAAGCAATTAATCTTCAGTGAGACTTGCAGTGGCACCGTAACGCATACCTGCGCATATTTGATTCGATATGAGTTTATAATTTTTCATTGAAAATTACCAAATATGCGCACACTTTATTTATTAGATATGGAAACTGTTCGGCGAACAACCCGCCACCCCTTTTTAAGTCGTGCCATTAGATAAGCGGCCTCTTTATATACCTTTTTAAGTAACATGTTGTTTTTGTTGTTCGTACACTTTCTGGTGTTTTTAGTAAATTAATTGCCTAAACCGAATTTTGTGTAAACAAACATTTCATTTTGATAGCGCTATTGAAGCTCACGGCGTCGAAGTTCTGCGGCAACTAACCGATCGACAATTTAGTTTGGTGATTCAACGTGTTGCGGTAGCGGAGTTCCCAAAGTAGCGGGCACACACATACACACACATATGTTTGCGCATGCATAAAATTATTATAGTAGACCGCGGTTAACCGATCAGTTGCGCGTTCAACCACTTGTCGGCCCGTCAAATAGTCAGACTTTGCGTGCGCTTGGTGGATACCAAGTGTAGGCATGCCGCCGCTAGCGTTAATCTTCCAGTGTCAATTGTTCGTAAGTGGGTATATCTGGCATTTTGCGAATGATTTGCTTTTGTGGAAGTGTTATGCGGCGTGCATTAATATCGGGCGCTTGTGTGTGCTGTGACGTGTTAAAATAAAGGAAAATAATAAAAAAAACTATAAACAAAAGTACAAAATTTTTGATTTGCGAAAACAATTCGTATGAAGGTATGCGAGCCAGCCATACACTTGGATCAGGGCTTTTTGTATGCTTTGTAGTTTGTTTTTAACTGCTACTCCACTTTCATTGTCGTTATTGCTCTGCTTGTGGCTACTGCGCTGCCAGCTGTCATCACTGACACAATGGCTGTCAATTCTTTTACTGCTTTTATTGCACAATATTTGCTTTTATTTTATTTTATATATTCATTAGCATATTTATTGCTGACATGAGATTTTGTTTTTTTTTTTTTTTGCTTTGTTGGGTAAGTTGGGGCAGTTGTAGCCACGAAGCCTAAGAACTGCAAAAAAAGCAAAAAAAATACGCAGTTCACACTCATGTACGCACAACTACTCGACACGAATTGCGCAAAAATTTAAAAACCTTTTTAAAAAAATATATTAAACACTTAACTCTGGAAGCGCCCTGTGCGCAATGGTGCTATTTTTCGGTTTCTCTCTTGGGATTGTATAGCCATTAGTGGGGAAGTTTTTTTGCGGTTTATAAATATTTTGGGATTTTCGACAAAACAACTCAAATCTGCTTGCTACTTGCCATGCAACAAACTGCTGGATTTTGTCCAAACTTTTAACTGCAGGGTCCGGCACTCGAAGTGTAACCAACTTCAGACCGCTCGTGCAGCAGATGCACGGGTGTCAGCTATCTGTTAGTTGGCTAAAAGACAGTCCTGGGTATGGTTAACAAGCGCGTGGAAGCATTTTGCCGCGAGTAAACGCGAAAAAAGAAAATCAGTAATGGTAATAGTGCGATTTCATTATATTTGGCTGGAAAATCACAACCAGCTATTGTTCGTGAGCTCGCGCTCACCTTAAAGTAAATACATTTTTTGTTTACCGCACCTTACTCCTTACAATGATGCCGGTAGCATCGCGCAACATCATGGAGGTGGTCATCAAAAGACTGCAATGTCACATGAAATGGTTCAAAAAGTGATAAAGCGACTTGAGCGAAATCCCCAACAAAGTGCCAATTAAATGGCGAAAGAACTGAAAATATCTGACGGTAGCATTCGCCGCATACTGAAAAATGATCTCAAAGACGCATGGGAGACCAAAGCAACAACAAGTCAGACTAAGGAGAGCGAAGGAGTTGCTTCGCTTGGCCGAAAGCGGTCAATTTCCGAATATTGTGTTTTCTGATGAGAAAATTTTTCAAATTGAGCACTTCGTAAACTCCCAAAACGATAGGGTTTATATGACCGACCGTTCATACGAGAGTTTGAGTCATCGGTTGGCCAACACGAGGCAGCACCCGCCACAGGTAATGGTTTGGGCCACTGTAACCGCAGATGGGTGCTCTCCAAACATTTTCATCGATATCTCGTAAAGTAAATTTAAATCCGAAATATTATCGAGAACGTATTCTGGAGGTTGCTTTGAATCCGTGGGTAGACAAACATTTTAGTGGCAGACCATGGGCGTTTCAACAGGACTCATCACCGTCTCACAAAGATCGAGTGAACCAAGAGTGGGTAAAAAACAACGTTACGAACTTCATAACGTCCACACAATGGCGCTCAAATTCACCAGACACGAATCCTATGGTTTATTCTCTTTGGACCATTTTGGAAAGCAACGTCCGAACTACCGAACCAGTCACGAGGCGCTGAAAAAAGCTATTGTCCGCGAGTGGGCCAAAATACCTACAAGTCACATTCGAGCAGCTGGCGATTCGTTTCTGGGCCGTCTCAAGGTCATAGTGAAGGCAAAAGGTGGTCATATCGAGCAAAAGTAAATTCACACATTTTTTTGCTTTGAATTGAATAAAAGTAATTTTCCAAATTAAATGTATTGCCTTTTTAATTGGTTACACTTCGAGTGCCCCAACCTGTATTAATCTTGCACAGATGTGGCTGAGTAACTTTTTTATTACAAGTTGAATTAGAATATTAAATGAGACTCTATGAAATTAAGATTTATTGATTTAAAAGCAAAAACAATGAAAGTCAAAGGAGCTGTTCTGTCAAGATTACACATATATGCCTATTAGCACTTCCCATCGGTGATTCGAGTTGCCTGTGCTTTTAGAACAGTTTCATATGAAGTGGTGAGTGTCATATCGGGCATTGTGCCGCTGGAAAATATGGCTTCCCAATGTGTATATGAAGAGATTAATAATAAAATTTTGTTCCAAAAAAAGTCATATTTCACTGTTTGACTGTTGTTTAACTCCATATCCAAAGTTTCAACATTAAATAAATCTCAAAATTATAAAATTGCTTATGTTCACTTGTAGTTAAGCTTGAACAGAAATAAAATTAAAAAAAAAAAGTATTTAAAAAGCATATTTTATCCTATAAAAATCAAACAAAAAATATATAAAAATGCCAAAAAGAACCGATGATGATGCTTCGCTTTAAAAACCGCTATACCAAAATTTTCAACATTGTAGCAAGCTCTATATTATTAAATTTTTTTTCAAAATTTATTCAGTTTACTTCTTATTACATTCAAGCCTACAAATAAACCAATTTTCAGAAAAATTTACATCACTGACCAAAATCCGCATCACTTGACATGGGTCGCTCCACTGTAATTCGATCAACTTTGTGCAGTTAATTTGCCAATCGTATCTAATACCTATGTACATATATGCCTATGCATACGTAACTAATAGGCACGCACACATGTGTATGTATATGTGGCCATTGAGTAATTGCTCGATGGTAGTTTGTATGCGCGTAGATTTGTAGCCGCCACATTTGCCTGGAGCAATGTGCGAAATGTTTGATAAAATAAACATTTAAAAGCATCAAAAACGTACTGAGAGAGAAAGCAGCGGGCTAGCATAGCAACATTTGGTTCTGAGATGCTCGTTACCTTGACCTACATACTATATGTATGCAAGAATGATAGAAAGAAGATTGCGCCCATCAGAGCGTACGTGACGTCACGTTTGCAGAGTTGTGCAGTATTGCCAACCATTTGCTCTTCTCAATAAATTTTTTATACCGAAAATGCGACAATTTTTAAGTTTGGTGTTTGTTTCTTTTTGTTTTTAATTTAAGGCTACCGAGACTTAAGTTGAAAAAAAACTGTATTATTATACAAAAGAAGTTTAAAAAAGGCCACTCTGAAAAGATTTTAGTGCTAATGAAAAGTTTTTTACTCTTATAAAATTTGATAAATTGAAAGTGCAAATTTAATTTTTGGCTCCATTTAAGGCTATGCAAAAATATTAAATGCCCCTCTCTCAACTCTTCTTAAGATTGAAAACCTTTTTACACATTTTAAAAAGCCTTTGAATTTATTGAATGCGAATTGAAACCATAGAGGTGTAATCGTTTCTTCCGGTCATCAATCCTTAGTGAGACATAGAGCATCAAGAGGTGTATTCATAGTAAAAATAACCAACAAAATACCAGAAAATACTAAAGAAACCATACTGACATTTTTACAAAAAGAGTACCTTATCTAGTTACATAACTTCAAATATAGCAAAAAAGTCGTTTCCTTAACAAAAGAATTTCGCTTAACAAAAAAAACTCATAAATTAAATTGTACATAAGCATAACACATTTATTTAAAAAAAACGCACATTCTACAGACAATTTGTCACGCATACAAAGTTCTTACTTAACACAATAAAAATTTCGTGTTTTATTTTCTTTAAATGGGCATTTAGTGCGTTTTTATATCCAAAGCTAGGCAACTCTGCAGTAGCGAGAGAGAGATTTGACTGCCGAAAGCAGAAGAACACCCACAACACCGGCAATCGCGGGCAATGCCACCAGATGTAAAAAAAAAAGTAAAGCTAAATAAAACTGAGTGAATTATTTAAATAATTATTAAAAAATGTATATTTTACAAAATTATAAACATGACATTTTAATTAGAACAGCTAGAAAAATGTCATGAAGAAAGAGCTAAACCTCCGAGACAAAAAATAATAAAAATAACAAAAAAAAATGCTAAATCAAGTTACGAAAATGGTAATCTGGCCATACTGGAGCTAAAATCACGTAACTAGTTGTCAAATTCACTGAGCGCAAAGTAACGGGACCACGATGGGCGCCATCTCATTATTCTTTGCATCATGATATGTATGTATGTAAGAAGATCCGAGACCATACGAGAGAGCATGTGGATAAATATGAACCTGCCCGCATAAATATGTGCATATGTATGTAGGTATGCACACTGCGATGGCTCGCGAAGAAAATATTAGCTTTGGGGAAAAATCCATTATTTCCTCGGTGGATGGCTGTAGTGGTCGATATCTCGCAAAGTAACTTTAAATTTCAAGTCAACTAAGAGAAAATTCGGTACATTTTACAGTTTTTCTTTGATAAAGGCGCAAATGCGAAGATGCAAGCCAAGCCGCTGAAAATGTGAATGGTGTTGATTATGCCGAGATTGTAACAGCTAATTACGTGGAATTTTTGTTTCGTCGATGCCGTTCAGAATAGTTTGATGTTAAAGAAAATGTGGAACATGTCGTTAAAGCCATAGAAATAATCGAAGTTGACCAGCATCGCCCAGGAGCTAAAGATCGACCATAAAACAAATTTTTACGCAAAAATAATGGATTTCTTTTTCCCCAAATGTTACTTTACTAATCATCACGAGTAACAATTTTTAAATTCTTACAGCGCATTTTCAATGCGGGAATAAAACCTAACGCATTTTCCACTATTAGAATTACCATTTATCACGATTTTTTAATGCATCCACTTTATGCAGAAGGAATTATTCTCATAAATATTAAATTAGGTGCACAAAGTAACACGTCAAATTTGTCATCAAAATTATTTCGATTTTTTATAAAATTAAAATAAGATTACTTAAATAAAAAACTGCTTAAGGTAAAACAATATTTCAATTTTGCTACCAAATATCTCAGGTGTAAAAAAAAAATTATTTTATTATATCAAAAAAGGAACGCTAAATTCGGTATGTTATTAAGTCACTATCGAGATATGGAAGACGCATTTAAGGGGTTTTATACAGTTAGAAATTAAAAAAAATCGATTTTTTTTTTTTTTTTTTTTTCTTAAATGCATATATTTAAGAATACACACAGAAAATTTTATATCGTTCCGGTGAATATTTTCGAGGTTGCACGCAAATTTGAAAAGGCGTTTCAAAGTGCTTGAAAGTACAAGGCCGGAGAGGCAGCGCGTTTTTTTTCAAACTGGGGTTTTCAAAGCCGGTGACCAACATTACTCGAAAACAGTAAAACTGATTAGTCTCAAATTGTAATACGAGCTTCTTAAATATATTTTCCGGTAATTATTTGAAGATTTTTTCTCACCGATAAATATTTTTTTCTTTTTTTAACAATTTAAGGTCGAAATTTTGGTCAAAAGTCGATTTTTTTTTTTAGAAAGTCAAAAAAATTTATTTTGCTTATTCCTTCGATTAATTACTAATATGTTAAATACATTAATTTAACGAAATCTATTTGGTTTTTTAATTTCAGAAGAACGAAAACGGCTCATATAGTGGCCACGGCAAAACGTATTTTTTGAGAAGAGCTCCCGGAGATCAACTGTAGCTTCTTTCCAAATAAATATTTTTACTAATATTAAGCCTTAAAATACAGCTAAAAGATAACATAATATGTGCACAAATTTTTAGATCAATAAATTTAAAAGTTTTCTTAGAAAAAATTATGGAAAATTCGCTTTTTTCGGCCTTCTAACTGTATATAACCTTTTAACCAAAAGTATGCATGGCACCGCCCATTTTTGCGAAATTTGATTTGTGTAATTTTTACGTTCACCTGTGTTTTTTTTGACGTGATAACGTCTTATAATTCGATTTAACAGGCTGCACGCACGAAAAAATGTGTCGTTACCTTGCTCATTGCCGTTACCTTGCTCATGTGTCGTTACCTTGCTCATTGCCGTTACCTTGAATGAACTGCAAGCGAAAGCGCGGAACGAACGACAAAGCAAACAAAGCAAACGAACGGCAACGTTCGACATCTTGCTCTCTCCTACTTAAGTGAGCGTATATATGTATGTATATGCGCATATGTATCTACATATATATGGTAAATTCACGTATTTGTGTTTGCATATGCCTTCTTATTGGTTATTATTAATTTGATTCACTTGAAGAATTTAAAATAAAACCAAGTTTGTTAATAATACCTGTTGTTTTAATGTTATTATTATTAATTTTTTTATTATATATGAAGGAAAAAATGTATGGTAATATTTACCATATACCTTATAAGATATGTTGTATACTAATATATGTATATAAACATGCATATACATATACAATTTCGCGCAATTTTCAAAAAGAACAAATCTATATGTAAAGATGCATACAAGTCATATGGACATATCAAATATACGAATCTATGTATTTCGTACGCAAGCAAATGTAACCCAATGTGCTTGAACTGCAAGCGAGAGCGCGGAACGAACGACAAAGAGCACAATCGGCCCCCGCGTTCGGCAACGTTCGACATCTGGCTCTGTCCTACTTGAGTGAGCATATATATGTATGTATATGTATGTATATGCGCATTTGTATATAAATTCACATACTTGTATTTGCATATGCCTTCTTGCTGTGTGCATGGTAATGAACCATTTCTTTGTTGAGAATTGGACGATGATAGAAAAAGTAGGAAATGAAAGGGAATGTTTCGAGTGTAAAGTGTCTTGAAAAAGGCAAATCGATGATGGTGCCTCTTAGTGTTGCTGACTTATTAACGTCTGATGCACAATCGAAATTGAAGATATCTGTCATGAATTTGATAAATGTTTCGTAATTTTTCACGTTTTTTTAAATGTAACTTGACCTATTCCATTGCAATTCCATTTACCTCCTCCTCGATATCCATACAAAATATCTATCAGACAAATAAAATTAAAATTTTGTTTTGAAAATTGCAACCATTACATTAGTATTTTCTTATGACGTTGTCACGTTAAACTATCGTCAGTAAACCGACTTTACAGACAACCTCTTTTTTTTGGTTTGTATTATTACCGTAACATGGGAGCTGGGAGTGGTTATTGACCAGTTGCGCCCCCTTTCAATACCAAACTACCTGGGTGAAAGAGAAATATTTGTAGCAAGTTTTATTGTGCACGGCTGGATGGCACAGTACAATCGAGGTTGAATGAACTCCGGCTTAATTGAACTGCTCGATCGAGTAAACACCAAATTTATTTTATTGTGTATTTTGTAGAGTATAGATTGAGTGGGGACTGTTAATTTCTTTTGTACAGTATCGGACAAAACATTTACAACTGCAATGTAGCCTTCAATTTATTTTTTGTCATAATGTCATTCTTCACTCAATTGCAATTCAATTTCACGCTATGGATACTAGAGCATCTGAGTAATATTTTCCAAAAAATCTTTTCAAGATCCTTTCCTTTTTGTAGCTGTATTTAAAAAAAAATTAAATTGTCTTGCAACTATGAGCGACAAAACAATTGCAACTTTGTGAGCTTAGCTATATAACGGTAAAAATGCTTGAGCTTGGTTTTGTTTTCTAACTGTTCTGAGTTTAGTTTAATCGTGTCAATTTGTGAACATCAGTTTTGTGCAGAATTTGTGGCGATAACACAATTTTTTTTGTAAAGTTGAGTTAAATGAAGTAATGGCTCGAAATAAGTTCGGTGAAGTATTACGCGCGCGTGTTGTAGATGAATATAACAAAGGAATGACCCAGAAAGATATATCCATAAAATATAATATTCATAAGTAATCAATTTCTCGAATTATTGCGAACTTTATAAAAAACAAAACTATCGCGGTGGTGCATCGAGGAGGCCGACCAAGAAAAACGGATGAAAGAACTGACAAACTGATAGCGAGAGAGGTAAAAAAATATCCATTTAGAAGTGCCCCCCAATTGGTAAAGGAGCTTGGGTTACCAATCAGCTCAAAAACTGTCAGTCGTCGCCTGGCTGAAGCTGATTTACGGACTTACCGACCAGCAAAGAAGCCGCTTATTAGTAAGCGTAACCAACAAAAACGATTGCAGTTCGCAAGGGATCACATAGATTGGCCATTAAGCAAGTGGAAAGCTGTTCTTTTCAGCGACGAATCCAAATTTAATTTGGTCGGAAGTGATGGCGTATCCTACGTTCGACGCCCACGTAACAAGCGTCTTCAAAAATCATACTGTGTAAAGACTGTTAAGCATAGTGCTTACATTATGGTCTGGGGATGCTTTTCTGCTGCTGGTTTGGGACCACTCCATCATATTATGGGCATAATGGGCCAGTACGTTTACAGGGACATTATGGAATCGGTAATGCTGCCACATGCTGAGTGGAAAATGCCCTTGAAGTGGGTCTTCCACCAGGATAATGACCCGAAGCATACGGCGAAGGTCCTGAAATCATGGTTCCAGAGGAATAAAGTGGACGTAATGGAGTGGCCCCCACAATCCCCAAATCTTAACCCCATAGAAAACCTATGGGAAATAGTAAAAAAGAAAATTGATCGGACTAATGTGGCAAATACTGACCAATTTTTCCAAAGAGTCCTGGAGGCATGGAGAAATATACCACAAACGATAGTTGACAATTTGATAGCTTCAATTCCGAGACGATGCAGAGCCGTTATTCAGTGCAATGGTTTTGCCACGAAATACTAAGTTTAATAAAAATAGTTTACTGATTTCCTTTAGTTGCAATTGTTTTGTCTTATTAGATACAGGTGTTGGACACATTTGATTTTTAAATTTAAGATATGAACTGTTGAATTTGAATAAATTTGTTTTATTTACGTAAATCAACATCTCTTATTACAAATAAAGTGAAATTAACAGGTTCCAAACAAATAACGGCTAAGCAATCGAAAGTTTTCATTGCCCACATTTTAGTTGCAAATGTTTCGTCCGATACTGTACTAGATAGAAAAGTGAACATCGGGTAAGGAAAGCAAGAAAGAAATTGCTTTATATGCCTGTAAACGTATGCTTGGAAGGAGATGGGGCCTTCAACCCGAGTATACTTTATGGTTGTATAAGGCGGTTGGTTATACGACCAATTTTATCGTATTGCTCGGTAGTTTGGTGGAAAGCAAGCGGGATTTTTTAGATTCTTATTATTTCACGAGTTACAGCCTTTTTGGTGACATGGCATCGGTTCCGATCCGACCGCTTCAACTCAACAAAAGACGGTTTTTCTCAAAACTACTTTTTTCGAAATGGTGGTAAAGATATTTCAAGTTCTAAAGGACAGATTTACTTCAAATTTGGGGAGGGTGTTTTTCATACATTCCTTCTTCGGATAACCTTAGCTCGAAGCTATAACTTTTCATTTAGTATTTAAAAAGAATCGTAATTGTTGCAAAAAATATGCATTTTCTATTTTTTAAACAATTAATTGTCGGTTTTTTCTCGAAAATCTGAAAAATATTTCCTGAGGCCGCCATATTGTTCATTTAAAAAAAAGCTTCGATCAGGCACAAGATTATCTATCATATTAAAAAAACTAATTTCTCTTGTCCGATGGATTTTAGATGAATCTCCAAGGAGTTGTGATAATCACTGCAACGGACTTCTGGAGAAACGGGCTCCACACATCCAGCGGTAATTTTTACAATTATTAATTTTTTTTTTTTTTTTTTTGAAATTTTGGTTAAGTCAAGTCGAAACATGATGTATTAATGCTAAGTTTTTATTTTTGTAAAATAAAGCAATTGACTAGCAAAAACAAAATTTTTGAAAATTATCACTTTTTCGGGCCTCTAACTACCTCTAACCCCTTAAAGCTGTTATGAAGAAAACATGATTCGGCTGCTTTTAGGGCGTGGCTAGAGTGGAAATTTGTGAAATGTTAAAACCCTCTCGAAGCAAACATTCAAACTAGGAAGCGTTGCTACAAGGTTTGTTCATGTAAAAATTATCTAGTAAACTGCCAGTAACTTAATTTCCGAGCATCCGCTCTCAAAGAAAAAATAAAAAAAAGAAGGGCATGAACACGAAACCAGTAACAATTTACAAGTTTTACGAGCAGCTGATTAAATTGTTGGCCGGAAAAATCACAAAAATTAAAAATTGTTTCACTTGAGGTATCTCGTATTAATTAAAAAAAAAAAAACCAAAGAAAATTAAATGCAAAATAACGAGCTGCGGAATCACATAATTTCATTTTGTCCACAATAATTTGTTCCATTTCATCTTCGTTGTCAGATGAGGAACATTCCATTAGCAAATGCAAAACGCAAATTTTAATTCGTGTTTATTTTTACTTTGCGATCAACCGTTTTTCTCACTTGCAAATTCCTACAAGTAAAGATTTAACCAGTAAAAACTTGCAACTTCCCCTCAAATTGAACGCCATTTGCTCTCACACTTTCCCCTACTTTGCAATGAACACCAAACCGTGATAATTTGTAACAATTGTTGCAAACTATTTGCTTCATGAACGGACCTATAAGCTTTTCTCTTGTATGGAGGCCGATCTAGTCTAATGTACATATACTCGTATATACTCGTGCATATGTATGTGTGAGCATGTTGTGCTTTGTGCTGAACTATGCTATCAGCAGAACGCATGAATACAATAGTTTATTTATGATAATTGCGAGCTTAATTACAAACAGTTAGTCACCATCGAGTGTGGAATTTTCCCCAAAAGACCGATGCTAAAAATAAACGTATTTTGGTTAGTAAACTTACCTTTGTCATCGCGTCTTCGAGTGAGTCACGGGCATTTTCTTGAACTTCGCTGTCAGCAACGATTTCACGACCTCCAACAAACCACTGTACTGTGGCTTCTGGCGGGTGAACTCGTGCACAAAATGCCACTTCGGATGCACCGTCACTCGTCAGCACTGGCAGCGGTGATTTCAGCAGTATTGGCTGACAGCCCTGATGCTTTGACAGTGACAAACCATCTTCCTCGGCCTCAACAACATCTAGCCGACAAGCGGTGCTGCAGCTTAAGCCAGCGGCAGTGCGCACCTCACAGGCGTACTCTCCGGAGTCCAAATCGAAAGCGTCGTTTATACGCAGGCAGAGCACGCCATTGCCATGATCGATTTGACTGTGGAGAAGTGTTTAGTGCATTAGGTTCCAAGGTTGTGCAAAGAGTTTGTGGGGTACTACTTACTTGAAGTCCTCATCATCGGCCAGCACTTCACCGTTACGGGTCCAAGTATAACTGTATGGTTCAGCGCAATCCAACTCGAAACATAAATCAATGGTTTCACGTTCATGCGCCAGCACTTGAACAGGCAGAGAACGCACGATGCGTGGCTCTTTGAGGCGTGCCGCCAATGCCACATCTGCGGTAACTTCAAACTTCACCCAGGTGCTTGTGAGTAGCGGCTCATGATCGCCCTGTATAATGCATGTGTACAAGCCCTCATCGGCTTCGGTAACGTCATTAATGCACAGCAGCGCTTCATGTTCATTCACCACGATTTGCACGCGCTCATCATCCTCCTCCAACTCCGAACCGTTGTGATAGAATTTACAGGATGGCACAGAGGAACCCCGATAGCCGGTGGCTAAGGCCATGCGACCACCAATCGCCGTCGATGGTCCCATAATGCGTCGATGTAGATGTGCATTGCGTCGTGATGAGGAAGCACGTACGCTGCGTGCGGAAGGTGAACGTGAGTAGCGCGAACGGCCAATCACATCCAGACGCGCCGTAGCCTCAATGCGCCCATAATCATTTTCTAAGGTGATGCGATATAGACCGGCATCGTCGAATGTGACTTCTTCAATCTCCAAGAAGCGCAAATCATCCACTTCCTTCACGGCTATGCGTGCGGTGGGCGTAACGATCATTCCTTCCTTGTCCCATGTCGACCAAGGTGTCGGATGACCGGCTATGGCACATTGGAAACGCACACTATCGCCCTCTTCGACAACACGGCTGTGCGGAATGGCTAGGAATTTCGGTGCAGCTAAGGTGTGAGAGTCGAGCAATGCGCGTCGATAGCTGCCGATGCGGCCATCACTCAAATCGATTTGTGATGAACGATAGGAGAGACGACGTGGCGAGAAGCCACGATTGGGTGTAGAGCGCGGTGTTGAACGTGGAGTTGAGTTGGCTGATAGTAGGCCGCTGGGACGCGCTAGCTGACGATTCAACATATTCTCTTTCTCTTCTGGCACATCGACAATAATGCAGGCGGCGGAGAGTGTGCGACCAAGATTGTTCTTAGCCACGCAAGTATATTCGCCTTCATCCTCTGGGTAAATGCGTGGTATGCTCAGTGTGGCTTTGATGCCATCGTAGGACATGGTGAAGTCTTTGCCGCTCGGCAGTACGCGGCCATCTTTCTCCCAAATGATTACGGGTTCCGGAAGTGCCTCAACATGACACTCCAGGGTGATAGCGTCACCGTCACAGCAACGTAAGTCGCGGAGGTGGCGAATGAAGCGCGGGAAGGTTTCAACGTTGCTGAAATTTAAATGAAATAAAAAGTGCGTTTTGTGAAGGAGAAAAACTTGTAGATGCTGGCGGATGCTTACCCGTGACGAATTGAGCCTTTTTCCATTGGTAAATTATTCAGAATATCTGGAAAATAAGAGAAAATAAGTAAATGAAACTTATGGAAAAAAATTTCTAAATAATTTTAAAAATCTGCTTAAGCTAATTTATTAAAAAAACGTAGAAAATAATTTGTGATATATTTTCAAACTATTTTCTTTTATGAACACTCAGGAGGAAATCAAATCTCTTGGGTTCGCAGGTAACATTTCTCTGATCTGGGTTCCAGGACATGGGAACATAGAGGGAAATAAAATTGCTGATGAGCTTGCCAGGAATTGGCCTGAATTGGCCTAAGAGACCTCCTACCCAGTTATCGGCATCCCCCTGAACTGTTGTTAAAGGGAAACTGCACAAATTATTTCTCAGGAAAGCGCAGAAAAGATGTAGCTCCATTTCTTCATGTGCTATTTCGAAAACCCTTTGGCCCCAGTACAATATACGAACGACTCAGAAAGTCCTTTGGACTCCTCGCCTTTTTCTCTGTAAATGTCCGGGTTTGGCAGCTAGACGATTAAGGTCACTTGGTGCTCCTTTCTTCGACAGTATGGGGCAGTGCGCCAACCTAAATCCCATCATTCATCTCCATTACACGAACAGCTCTCGCTGGCTGTAGATATCTGCCTGTTGGAGGTTTCAAAATGGTATCAAAACGGCGCTTTAGTGCTACTAGGGGAGTGCCAGAGAGGTACTTCAACCTTTTCACCTACCTGCCTACCTACTCAGGCTGTCTAGTACGCTGTAGATATGTAGATAGATACATAGAAAGATTTTAGGTTACTACTTCGACCTCTGGAACTTTTGCGCCCTCTACTTATCGCAGTAAATCATCCAAACCCAGTTCCCTTAGCGCATTAGTAGCTTGCGTATACATCTTCTGCAACTGCTTCGTTTAACCTGTGACTGGTATAGAAACTTTTACTGCCTCCTAATATGAAACAATCGATTCTAACCACAGCTTCTACTTCGCGTCAGTGCGCTCTCAAGTCACCCAGTAAGGGACGTCCATGACCCCACGGAGTTCAACAGAGCAACTCCGACGAATTTATTACTTATTTACATAATTCGCTCTGAACCAGTTTAACTGAGTAACTATGTACTGATGAGCTTAGTCTTCTGACGAGGCTCAGTAGCTTACGTTCCTTATTTGTGTTAAAAGTATAAGACCAAACCTCGAAAATAAGAGGAGACGAAGAAGCACTGCCGTAAAATGCAGATCTAGGATAGGTAATATTAAACCGGTTGTTCACTGTGGGACACACTCAGGCTCATAGCCCATTGTGATGCCGCGGGCGAGCTCGTCCTTATCTGTCCTAAAACCAAGGCGTATTTTTCACAAATTTTAGAAGCTCCCTGATTTCAGTACTGAGATCTTCCAAGATCGTCTTTCCCTCATCTAAACAACTTCTGCAGCAGTCATGTATCTGCACGCCCATCCTCTGAGCGTGTCTGTCAGAGGGGCCAGAGCGTCGGCCAGAATTGTCGGGCAATTCTGCAGGTGGCTTCATTACGCCATCTTTCATTCGCTGCTCTTAAAATTTTCTCAAAGATAATTAACTCACATGTCTGTAAAGTATGCCTATGTCATTGCCTATGTACTCATCGGTCAACTTGGTGCCAAGACTCGGTAGTTCACCGGCTCTCCAGTTACCCTCAATGTAGCAATAACCTGGAACCCATTTTACCTTTAGGTTGAATGTCTCGGCCATTTCGTTAAGAGATGTGCGACATTTCACGGCTACCTTTGAAGTTGTTCATTGTTTTGTGAGGGATTGTATGGCAGCCTGGTTATCAGTGGAAATGTAGATATCATCTCCAGGTATGGCAAAATACTCTAACAGTGTCACGGCTTTTACTATTGCCATCAGTTCAGCCTGAAAGACACTACAGTAGTCGAGGAGCCGTAAAGTAAAGTAGATCCCCAGATGTGCAGAATATATGTATGTACATCTTCGTCCACCCTGCCCTCGCGCCTTGAGTCATCTGTGGATACATGGATGGACTCGCTCTGTCTTCCATCGTCCCGTTCCCACTCTTTTCTTGAAGGTAGGAGGGTCGTGAACGTTGTAATGGCTAGTGTAGGTGGGAGTGCATAGTCCACCAGTCTAGGAAGCTACGAAATACCTGCTAGGCTGTTACAGGCGGGAAACCTTCTCAAGGAAATCTCTGTTGGAGCACGATTAACTCACAGTATTCTTTCGAAAATGTACGTGTGTATGTATGTAAGTGATGGGATGGGTAATAAATACACAGTAAAGGACATAATTCCGACCAAACACTGTTGGTATAGATCGTCTTTTAACTTTCCAAACTTTTTCCTGCCAGAAAATTCGTAGCCAACCTACACGAAATGTATGTGTGGGAATTGAACAATGGAAAAAATTAGTTAAAACTTTTTGTATGAGTCAAAGTTTATTGGAAGGGTTGGGAATAGTGGCAATACATTTACACCAAGTTGCTGTTTAGTGCAGCTTTTACGGCAACGGCGTCACTGATCGCTATTTCTCCTATGTTTTTACTCCGAAGTTGTAAACAGAGGACTTAGGCATTCGGTAGAAACTTCTTTTAGGAGGTAAGGTCTATAGAAATTAGAAAAAAAGGAATCATTTATGCAGGCCAGATTTCTTAGCTTGATCTCAGAGGTAGAGCTTGAACTCACGTTGAACTAAATATCGGATGCATCGAGGTATTGAATTTTTGGTTGGTGTTCTTGTTGTTTTAGGGAATGAGGCATGGATGACGGTCTACGGAGTCCAACTACTACCCGCTGCAAACGACGAGCTTCAGCTTCGATTATTCCCACGACAGTCGCTTCTACGTAATCGGAACGACTCGGATTTATATCCGGCCAAGGACTGTAACTTCGGCAGCATTCCGCGTATATGTATGGGGGATGTTTATGCTGCTGTAACAACAACATACTTCAGCTTCGGTAGTTTTCTGTCCTTTTCTGCGCACACAATCGCAATTGCCACTAAAGTCCAAAACCACAAAAAGGTCCTCAAATCGCTTACCGGCAGTGCTTGGGCCAAAGACAAAGAAATGTTGCTGGTGATATTTAAAACAATTTGCCGGCCTGGTCTGAATTATGCCGCAACTCTCTAGTCGTTTGGCATTAGTGAATCGCAGTGGATAAAGCTTCTGCTGCAATCACGACAGCCACGGAATGCCTCCTGATTTCCCCCTACAACACCCACACAATGAAAAATCGATGCTTGCCGTCAGAGAGCCCAATAAAATGCTCAGCAAGCAGTTTATCCTTGGGTGCTACCGAAGGTATCACCCCTGCATGCACTTGCTATAAACTGAGCCACCTCCCAAGCACGTCGGGAGGCATCTCTTCAACTACTCTGATGAGATCCAGAACAAAACGCGTTTACAACTAATATACTAGACCGGACACTATACCGACAAACACCAAACGACATTCATCGTGCGACATCTGCCACCTTCCTAAACTCCCTACCTCTGAACGTCGTCATCGGAGTCCAACCACCACCAGCTTAAGCTGCCTCTTTGGTGCGATTACAGTCTGGATAGTCTAGCAGGTTAACCTCCTACTTATCCAGAAATGCCCCGGACATACTAAACATATGTCTGGCATGTGAAGGCGCACCGCACGATACCTATTCGCATGCCCTCTGAAACCCACTCACCCAACACCCCTCTCCCTCTCGGCCCAATCTGTTGAAACAGCACGTTTGCTTGGCCTACCGCTAGGTGAGTTAGACGAAGACGACCGGTAACTACACCGCACTGGCGGGGTCTAGCGAACTGCTTCAAACACAACTACAACATTCCTTGGCCGAATGTAAATCCGTGCCGTTCCGACACGTAGAACCGACTTTCGTGGGAACGTCAACTTTCAGCCATAGTGTGAAAATGGAAAAATCGAACTTTTATTGGATTGATAAAAATGTGGTGAAAATTTTTGGTTATTAGATCATGAAAAGCAAGTCCGGTAGGAGCTGGCTAGATGTAAAAACAGTGTTGGTTTTATCCATAAGACCCTCTTTGCCTTAAGAATGAAAGGTAAGGTACAAAATATTATTGTGAAAAATTTGCATTTCAGGAGCGTGCAGTTTACTAAAAAAATTCAACATTAATGATTTTTTATTAAAATAGAGCAAAAAAAATAACCTATGAAATTTTCCTTTCAACAAAGCAGAATTGCATATGGCCTTTTGACCACTTGTTACTTAATTAATTCAAAAAATAAGAAATAGCGAAGTTTGGCCAACAATTTTATAGCGAAATATACCCAGGTAATTTTTTGTTTAATTCTTAAATGAGTAATGAGCACACATTCCTGCGCATTCCAACGAATGGCGTGTAGATGCATTCAAAAGCTAACAAATTAAAATTTAATAGCATGAAGTTAGGCGCTGATTTGCTTTTCCATCACCATCACTGTTTCAAGCGCCCTCTAGCGTGTATTATTAGGCACACAATATTGCCACCTTACTTGAATGTAATGTTTTTTAAATACTAACTTAGCATCCTGCTAACATATTTTGCATGCTATTTGTTATTTAAGGCGTTGTTGTTGTTATTATTATTTATGGTGATAGGAGTAAAGCATATGCACTTAAAATAATATATATTTGTATATATGAACGTTGAAAATTCGATTTTTTTTTAATTATTTGAAATACAGTGTACTCTCTTTTAGGGGATATCTCTTACAAGCGGACAATTTTCTCAGTACATCAAAAAATCCTTTAATTTATTTTTTTAATTTTTTTCTCTTGAACGGACAACCTTCCCATAACATATTATTTACTTTTGTTGTACTCTCAAGCGGTCACCTCCACAAGCCGACAAATTTTACAGTACATGCAAAAACTCCTTTAGATTTTTTTTAACTTTTTTCTCTTGAACGGACAACCCTCTCATAACACCATAACCCTCCCATAACATATTAATAATTTTTGTTGCACTTTTCTCTCAAGCGGACATCCCCATAAGCGCGCAAACGCTCAAGAGAGCGTACACTGTATATACACAGTTTTCTAAACATATTGAGCAGATAGCAGCCAGAGAACGTTAATGTTCTCTGTAGCAGCATAGCAGCAATATATTTTGTTTCTGCTTTTGCTCACTATAATGCGTGGCAACACTGCGAACGGCAAATGAATAGAATACTTTTTCGCCATATGGCAGCATCGTAAGCATTTATCTAATTTTAGCTTCTTTTGGCTATTTCATTTGTCCGTAGAAAATTTTCAATATTTTTATAACTTTCGCAGGCTAAACAACACAGTCTTTAATTTTTCTACCCAAAATGATTGTGATGCACATGGAGTTGGAACCGGGTTTCCACAAAGCGGACATTAATATGATACCAACAGTGCGCAGCGAGACAATATTCGGTTTTGTCACGAAGATTGCCACCAGCGGTGGCAGCGTAAAGAAGCAGCAGGCTAACAGCGCGTAGGTCTATAAATCTAAAGTTATTTTATAAAATACGATACATTTACACCATAATTTAATTAAAATTGCAGTGGAAGCGGCGATATAGATTTACGCGTAGATTTTGTGCAAGTTAGAAAAGCTGGCGATATATTCGAAATGCGTGCGGTGGTTTTTCCAGCAGCCAGTGGCGGCAACCATGAGGCGCATATACGTGTCACGCTCAAAGTCGATGAAAAAAAGGACGAGATATCGGAAACTAGATGTGAACGTTGCCCGAAAAAAGGTTTGTTTTGCTTCAGGTACAAAGCAGTGTCGGCATAATTGAAATCTCTTCCTCAACTAAACAGATTCCTGCCCACATATACTCGCTTTCATTTTTTGGCTGCACCGCAAGAGTACGGACACTGAAGCGCCAGCCATACGTGACTTTTGGGGTAGTGAAATAGAAGCTCTAGCTGAAGAAGAACGCTCGGAGGCGGTACGAATTCGTGATATATTCGCTTGTGATGAATTACGATTAGAAGCCGATCTAGAAGCAGCTGCGGTTGGTGAAACAGAGGGTCAGGCTTTTTTCGAAACTGTACTTGATGAAATGGAAAATCTAGGTTTGCGAGATTCGGCGCTATATCGTCACTGTCGATCTGTGCTGGATGAGTTCGAGCCACTTTTCATACATCACACAATGTTGGATGCCTCCAATAATGGTGTGAAAAGTTCACGCTCCTTTGTGCAACACATGGAGGACCAAGCTAAGCAGGGACTATTCGAGCGTCTTGCCGAAGTCTCGAAAACAAGCTATAAAACACCGCTCTGGTTAGAAACTCAATACATGCGATTACGTTGCTCGCTCATACATCGCATTGCATCGCGCAAGGACTCACTGGAGGATGACAACATAATTGAAATGCTGTTCTGTAAGGAACGTGAGTACAATGCCGAGGAGAGGCAACAATTGAAGCAACACAAACGCTTCATATTAAAGCAGACTGAAAAACTTGAAAATAAAACGTACAGCGAATGCGGTTTGTTGCTGAACGAAAGCTATCCATACATTTGTGCATCGCCTGATGGCATCACCGACGACCACATCGTCGAAATAAAAGCACCCAAAACAGATGACGAATTTGAAAAGTATCTGGAAGGACGTGAAACTATCGCACCCAAGTACATGGCACAAATACAGATACAAATGTATATGGCGAATGTGACAAAAGCGCTTTATTGTGTGCTAAGTCCCACCTTCGATACTAACGGTGCACTGCACTATGTGTGGGTGCAAGCCGATATGGAATTTGTGGCGAGTCTGCTCGGTGCAGCCGAAGATTTTTGGAAAGATGTGGTATTTCCGCGTCTTGTCAAAATCTACTTAGGTAATTCATAAGTTAATGATTAAGAAATTAGATTAGCTGGCGCGCACATTAAGTAATCTTGTCGAACGCATACCAATACAATAAAGGAATGTCTTATTCACAATTGGCGAACTGTTTGAATGTAAAGTGCTTGCAAAGGCAATTAAAGGACAAAATTAGGTAGGATTTTAAGCAAAAACCCCTGCATAGGAAGGTGTCCACCAAAGTGCTGTCATCGAATCCATCTCAGGGTAGGTCCAGTAAAGCTGAGGAAAATGAAATGATACATCGTTTTCACAACTTCTGCTGCTTTTGTAGTAGCAACATAAAGTTTTCCTACGAAATTCTTGAATAATGCTGCTGCAGTAAGAGCGCCGCTTGGCCAGTTTGTTCGGGTAACGCAACAATTCAAACAAATTCAATTTTAGTAATATAATAAAATACGTGATTTCTATTTACCTTTAGCGAAAATTTGCAATGAAATTACGGCCTTTGCCTCACCATGACAATTGCTCGCAATGACGGAGTAAGTGCCGGTGAAGTCTAGCTTGGCACTAGGTATTTCCAAACGGTATTCTGGTCCGTCGCCGATGGGCCGGAAATGTGGTGCGTCTTTGTAGTACTCCGGCTGCAACGAAATAAGCACAAATAATACAGAAATCGGCTTTCGAATTAGCAATAAATTCTTATTATGTCAATGTTAAGGGGTTAGAGATAGTCAGAATTTTCAAAAATGTGGATTTTTTTTGCATTTTCTTCAAGTATAATGTCTTAAAAATATTGTGTGAGCATTTGAAGTGAATCTGACAAATACTTTTCGAGTTATTCAACAATTAGCAAAGGGCGCTCGGGCGTTCCGGAGCAAAACGATATTTTGGAAGCTGCTAAGACAGCTGAAGAACTATTATATGGCCTGAAATAGATGACCCAGTGCAAGTAATTAAATAATTCGTTTGACTCTACATAAATCGATAGCAAAACTTTAACACTTTCGACCCGAATGGTACACATGTGTACCACTTAAAGATTAAATGTCACAATAATGACTTAGTGAAATTCTGCTGGTTTATGCTATTAACCTGATAATTTCTACTCTTTTCTAAATACATACTGATAAGTTCCGTTACAATTTTTGTTGTCTGGACTACTAAAAGAGACTCCTTTTTGCATTGACAAGCAGTGAAGTTAAAATCGCGGTTGGTTTTCGATGAGTTTTTCTAAGATATTCGATGCTAAGGTGCCAAAAATATAGAAATTACAATAAAATAAAGGTTTTTGAAAGTGTTTACAGTTTGTGCATGTAAGTATTTATAAAAAAAATATAGTTTTTCACTTATTTTAGCATATGGTACTTATGTGTACCATTCGTCCGGTATAGTGGTACATATTCTTATAAATACTATTGTACATAATGTGACTCTTCGTTTTGAACAAAATTTATATTATCCTTAGAAAATGGACCCTGAAGATATCCGAAAAATCCTAGAAGACGAAGCTGGTAGTACCAGCGGCTCAGAAGACTTCTCTAGGGGAAGTTCCCACAATTTTCTTCCAGTCGAGTCGACTTGGCTACGATAGGAAATCGGACAATTGGTGGAAGAAAGTGTTTTACCGTCTGAATAATGATGACAGCAGTGAACGCTTGGGTTATTTATAATGACCTCAACCGGAAAAAGGTACCATGCAAATCGTTTTTAGTTACTTTAGCTGAGGCATTGATCCAGGACGGCTTACAAACTACAGCCGTTCGTCGGTCAAAACCTGGACGAACACCACAAATTGCCAAACGCAAGGCAATACACCTTCCTGTTGAAGTTACTACACGACGTCGTTGTGCCTATTGCAGTTATCAAAAAATTCAGACTCGCACTAAGACGATATGTAAAGAGTGCCATACGTGAATTTTATGTATAAAGATGTTTTCCACTAAAATTTTCTTGAATAATATAACAATTAAAAAAATATAAATTAAAAAAAAAAAAAAAAATATAAATTTTTGTCTATATTATTTCTTATTTCTAAGGTGTGTATTACACATAAAACATATTTGTTTTACATAACATCCCGAGTGGTGCAACGGCTTACCACCAACCACCGTGCCACCCTGTTATTGCATCTCAGATTTTTAAGAATATAATATAAATAAATAATAAATTATACATCACCTAATTAACTAACTTCGATAAACAATTTTATACCAGGATTGCTGTGCGAATGTCGGGTCGAAAGGGTTAAATGCGTTTTTCTCAAAACTATGTTTTTTGAACTGGTGATCACTGTAATTTGAAAACCGCTTTCAATAAAATTTATACTGTTTTTCAAAAACATAAAAATCTCGTGCCTGATCGAAAAAATTTAGATTTTTTTAAACAATAACTGACGGTTTTTTCTCGAAAATCTTGAAAATAATTCCTGCGGCCGCCGTCTTGTTAATTTTGAAAGAAAAAGCACGATCAGGCACAAGATTATCTACTAATAAAACTAAGTTTTCTTGCCCGACTGATTTTAGATGAATTTCCAGGACTTGTGATGATCACCTCAAGGGACTTCTGGAGAAACACCGACAACTTTTACAATTATTAATTTTTTTTTTTTGAAATTTTGCTAAAGTCAAGTCGAAACATGATGTATTAATGCCATGTTTTTATTTTTGTAAAATAAAGCAATTGACTAGCAAAAAACAGTTATTGAAAATCATCATTTTTTCGGGCCTCTGACTACGGGTATATTCAATAACGCATTATAATGCGCAACGTACTTTTGCAGTGTTGGCAATGCGTTCAGAAATGCAAATATGGCAGTACTGCAAATGCATCGCGTTCCAAAACGCCATTTTTGTATCAAACGTCGCGCATTATTTGCAGGAAAAATTTTAATACTGCCAATCTATCAATTGCAACACTTGTCACATTGGCAGTGCTGCCAGCGCTGCAATTACTGCGCATTTATAATGCGTTTCTGAATATACCCTACCCTTCTCTTAAAGTTAATGTACTGTCGGTCCGCTTTGGACCCAGATGAAAATTATTTTCTTGGTCCGCTCGTGTGTTCGATTCAAAAAGTAGATTTGTTTTTTGTTTTTATAAATTTATAATTTTATTTTATAAATTATATAAATAAAATTTATAAAATTATAAATTTAGCTTTTCACTTATTAAAAATTCACTGTGAAACTTTCAGACCGCCGTTTGGAATTTGAACGAAGTTGTGCTACATAACTGCATTGTTAGCCCCAATGCCTTTTCTAGAATCAGAATTAGGCCGTTGGGCTTAGATTAGATTAGATTTGCGGGGGTTTGGACAAGTCCAAGCACTCAGTCATGAAAACCACTGTACTACACCCGCACAGATTACAACGGAAGGAATAGAGAAACAGATAGGAATAGAGAGATAGATACAGTATGGATGGTAAGACTGACAAATTGGTTTGTGGTCACTCTTCAGCGAAACTTTTGGATTCATTGATGAATCTCAAAAGATCCGAAAGAGGAAGAGTATGAATTTTTTTCATACTCAGTACATCGTACCCCGACAGCCTAAGTCTGATTCTAGACAACGCCGGACAGCTATAGAGAAAATGCTCTACTGTGTACTCATTCTCACGGCAACATAGGCATATTGGAACGTCAATGATGCCGATGGTAGCCATATGCTGACCACAACTATTGAACGCAGTGATTACACCAATCAGTACTCTCAGGTCCTTCCCACTAAGTTTTGGGATTGTTCCTGTTTGGTGCTTTCACAAAGCGCTTAGCTACTCAGCAGGATCTCAACTCAGACCAGACTCAGTCTTCTATGAATTCGTCAATCCCGTTCCCACGATAGTCGGTTCTACGTAACCGGAACGACTCAGATTTATATCCGGCCAAGGACTGTCACTTCAGCAGTATTCCCAGTATATGTATAGAGAATGTTTAAGCTGCTATAACAGCAACAAAGTCATCAATCCTTAGTTGAATCGGTGCAGAGTTCATACCTAGAAAGGATTCTGGGCCCAGTGGCATGCTAATGGAGCCTTCATTCGCCAGTTTATCAGCCAACTCGTTCCTTCTAATACCACAATGTTGGGTTCCGATGTGCTGACTATGGATAAGGTTCATACTCTTCCGGATCTCAAAAAGAATTTGAACTGTTTTTAAAGCTTAGAAAAATACGGCGTTAACTGCCCAAAAATGCTGCCATGTCTCTTAAGAGGTCAGAGGCCAAACTGCTTTACCTGATTGCACTTTGCGCAGCGATGGAAATAACGGTAAAATCGATGGGAAGATTGTGATTAAAAAGTAGAAAATTTTGATTACGGTTTTTTTAACATATAATTTTAGATTTTTATAAAAAAAAGTTAAACTTTGTAATTCGTTACGCTCCTATTATTTTGAACACAGTTGTACAAACATTAGCTCTGAACCTTTTCCAGCTGCAAGTTTCACAACCCCAGCGCGCCTCAATAAAAAGAGCTTGATTTACAAAACTATGACGGTAACGCCGACGAGTTATTCCAAAACAAAGAAAAAACCCAAAGCTGAACGGACTTTGAAAAACAATTGTTTTGCAGCAAGCAGAGTAATTAAAAATGTGCAAATATTATAAAGAGGTGATACACATACACATACATACATTTACTAAAGATAAATCAGCTGAGGCGGCGCAGCTAATCTCGCTTCGTAAGCTTCACATTGCAGCGGTAGGTACATAGACGTACGTTTATTTCCTACATACATTTTTATGTACATACATATGTATGTAATTTAACATAAACAACAAATCCAAAAAATTCTAGTATACTAGTATATAATGGCTTTTATCAGAGTAACAGTCTTAGGAAATTGCAATATAAGTCCACAGGTGCCAAAAAGTTTGGAGTGATAATAGAAATAGATTTTGCCATGTTTGTCAATCCACCTGTAAATTATCACCCGAATGATGGTAATCATTGTGGATTAAAAAATAATAGGAAAAAAATTTATTATTATTCTATGATAAAACTTTGTGTAGCAAATAACGATTAAATTTAAATTTATATTTTTTCCTAATTTTTTCTTTTACTTTTAACTCTTTCCACTTAGAGCTCATTTTCCCTTTTCCGTCTACCAACTTGAAAATACGTCTGTTTATGAAGCAAAATCATTTATATCAAGTTTTGGTGTTCATGTTTCCAAACAACAAGCAAAGTAGGGGAACGTGAGAGAGCAAAATGGCGTTCATTTTGAGGGGAACTTTCAAGTTTTTACTGGTTAAATTTTTACTTGTACGGATTTGCAAGTGAGAAAAACAGTTGACTGCAAAGTAAAAAAAAAAACACGAAATAAAATTTGCAAAGTTCTAAATTTAAATAAAAATGGTGTTAAAAATATATTTTATATTGTATAAAATGTATAAAGTTTATGTGCAGTCATATATTAAATAGGAGTCGGCCAATGATGTAGAGGTATGTGTTTTTGAACCACGAGCTCAAGTCACCGTTGCTGCAGTTTCCAAACGAAATTGAAAGCATAAAAGGTATGGATTTTCTTTTGAGTCGGGTAAAAGCAATAGGATTGGATATAATTCCCGCTATTAAGGAGTTAGAGTGAGCTTGGAGCCTGAGATTGTGGAATCTTGTATTGTATATTTCTCTATTTCTTGCGCAACAGTGGATATTTGGAGGTCACGGTGTATTTGCGAATTTGTAATATAAATAGTAGGATGAGCTGGTGATCATTTCTAAAGTTTTTGACTGAAATCGTTGTAAAATTTCGATATTGGAGTTTGCCGTACTGCCCCAAAGTTGAATGCTATATGTCCACACGGGTTTTCGAACTGCGGAGTATAAAAGCAATTTGCTTTCGACAAAAATTTGGGAATGACGATTTAAAAGCCAGTGATGGTCTATGATTTTAATACCAAGTGCTTTTCTTTTTGAGAATATACCTATGTGTTTTCCACGTTAATTTGCTGTCTAGATTTTCTGTTCTAGATGCATTCCTAGATACAATATTTGGTTTCATTGCTTTGTTGTGTTTCCATATCGTTAAGTTTGACGGGCAACTAATTTGGCAATATATTTATGTGCATACGGAAGCAAGGAAAATATGAGAAAGCTGTGATTGCAACAACAATACATTTGCTAACGGAATGTTATTTATCTCTTAGCTGTGATGAAATAGAACAAATTATTGTGGGCAAAATAAAATGTGTTGCTAAGCTCGTTATTTTGTATTTTATTAGCTTTATTTTTTTTTTTAATTTAATACGACACAGCTCTGTGAAAACATTTTTAATTTTTGTGATTTTTCCCGTCAATAATTTAATCAGCTGTTCATAAAACTAGCAAATTGTTACTGGTTTTGCGTTCATGCCCTCTTTCTTTTATATGATTTTTTTTATTCGGAAATTAAGGGTGGTCTACAAATTGCAAAAAATATATATTTTTTCGATATTTCGAAAGTATAGTATCTTAACGTTTGAAATCATATGAATTTCTTTAAAATTGTAAACATAAAAATATTATTATTGCTTCACATGGTCTTTTTTATATTCTAGCTTAATATAGATAACGGTTTTACGAGTTCTTTTTTAATAAATCACTCATAGAATTGCGCTAAATTTAATTGTCTGCACGCGTTCAATTTTTCAAGATTTAATCGTAAGGCAAGGGGTTAAGAATATATTGTGAAATTTTCATGCGGAAGCTCCGAATTTTATAGCTTTTACAGCCCATTAACTAGATAGTGAGCGGTGCGCGCGCTTCTGTACCTCAAACTTTAAACTCATTTATCTCGTCACGACTTTTTTCGGCACGGCGGGGATGGAAAAAAAATTCAACCGAATCACTTGAAATTTGAATACGTTGTTCACAACATGTATGGCCATCGTCGGAACTAGAATCATAATTTTATTTAATAATTTCTTATTTTTTACACTAAGAAACTAGTGAAAAAATACCCGATTTTACAAACTTTTTTTCAAAAGCGCGCCAATTTTGTCAAGTTTTAATTTTTTTATTTGTTCTAGTTACGACCATAACTGCACTTTTCCTGATTAAGAATCTTGTTGAATTTTGTGTTTCAGACGAATAGAAGTCTCGAAATCACCTATGCCGTTCGGGTCCAATATTTCGAGTGGGCCATCTTCAGTGGCATTTTTATAATAATAATTTATTATTTTTAAAATAAAAAAATAAACATTTTTTATATGATCAACAGATGTAATAATAAACCCGAAAAGTTGAAATATCGTTTTATTTTTTTAATTTTTAATGGCAAAAAAATCGTGAAAATAGATGAAATTCTCGTTCTATAGACCACTGGGTCCCTTTAAGCTATTGGCAAGTTACTTGATAATTTTTACATGAATAGACCTATACCTACATATTTTATTATGATTATTTAATGTAGCTGTTATATATATACATATACATATATATATAATTGGCGCGTACACACTTTTTGGGTGTTTGGTCGAGCTCCTCCTCCTATTTGTGGTGTGCGTCTTGATGTTGTTACATAAATGGAGGGACCTACAGTTTCGAGCCGACTCCGAACGGCAGATATTTTTTATGAGGAGCTTTTTCATGACAGAAATACACTCGGAGGTTTGTCATTGCCTGTCGAGGGGCGACCGCTATTAGAAAAATGTTTTTCTTAATTTTGGTGTTTTCACCGAGATTCGAACCAACGTTCCCTCTGTGAATTCCGAATGGTAGTCACGCACTAACCCATTCGGCTACGGCGGCCGCCAGTAGCTGTTAGGTTTAAAAAATTCAACATGGAAATACAAAATTTTTACATTAATTTATTTAGAAAAATTGTAAAAAATTTAAAGCAACGACATTTATTACTAAGGCAGCAAATGCCAAAAGTGGGCATATCAGTTCTCCAGCGGCTATACCTAATAAATAATCTCTCAATAATTATAAAAAGCACAAAAAGTTAAATAAATTGTATTTGTAGAATAACTTAACTGATCAACACCCTGTAGAAATAGCCTGCTGACTGGGTCTACCGTTAAATTAGATAGACGACGGCGATCGATGACATCACTGCGATCGGCAGGGATTTGCGAACTGCTACAACAACAACGAACAAACATTTTATGAATTTCAAGATCCTTTGGAGTCTAACAACACCTTAACAAAACTTATTACTCTTAAACTCTGAATTAATTACTGAATTCCAAATTCAATTAGAAAAACTTTACTGCAAAACAGGATCTTAACTTTCTTCAATGCGAACGCTTGTACATGCCAGTGTTGCTGGATTTCTGTGTGCAGGGGATTAATTTCTCACTACCAAATAATTATTATTTTAAATTTTTTTTTTTATCAATGGTAACACTCAATTTTTGAAGGTTATCGTATTGATCCAAAACAATTATTGCATAAAAATTCCACTAATCGCCTTGACAAACTTTTACCATAAAAACTGTCATAAATCTTACAGTATTAACACTAAGAAGGCCGACATTTTGAATTACCTAGAAAGCTCAATGCTTTATTTATGTGCGTATGCTTGAGTTATGATATTATTTTTGTAATTTATTCATTATTAAATTAAGGTAGTGAATTAATTTAATATTTAGTAAGTATTCAGAACCGTGTACGATGGAAGAGTCTTGTCGAGGCCATATGCTCCCGAGAGGAGTGAACAAGAAAATAAAAACAAAAAGTTAAGTTAAGTATTAAGGAGAACAATTTTAAGTACATTGTTGGTGTTTGAGTATGTTTTCTCAATTCACCGCTATGGCCTTTCTAGTGTTAGGTGAGAGTTTAACTCCTTCTATTTGTAGAGAAAGAGTAATCAAAAGAGTTGTGTGACAAATTGAAACAATTAATTTGGGCATAAACCTGTTAAGGATGGTCCGCAACTAATTTATTAATATATTATGAATGTTATTATCACATATTAAAGTTGAAACTAATTGAAAGATAGGCAAAAAAACTTGCATGCATGTATAAAAAAACAATCCACACTAGGCACACACATCAATACAATAACAATCAACTTCAAGGTCATCAGAGAGAACGAGCGCACTCTGAGTGTGTGTGTGCGAGTGTGTGAATTTGTTTGGAGCAGTTAAAAAAAGAGTTTCAAGTTCAACATTGCACTGCCAAATAGCGTCTCGATGCATGCAGCCGACGGCACAGGCATAAGTATGTAGTTATGTGTAATGACGATGGTGACGACTAGAGCGCGGAACTGAATAGCGACAACAAATGCGGTAATTTAATACTACACCTATAACAACAATGAGATGCTGAGGCTTAAGCAAAAACAAAACAAAAAAATAAATATATAATATATTAAATAACAAGCGCGAAATGCAAAAACAAAACAAAAAAATAAATATATAATATATTAAATAACAAGCGCGAAAAGTATATACGCAAGCATATGTACGAGTATATATGTATGTATGTGTGCACAAAACCATGCAACATGTGCAAGGGGCTGGCGCTGCACACCAAATTGGCAAATCTTACTGCCATTGTGCACCGGTAAGCGCACGCTCGTTGTCTAACATGCGTGCATATTATGCATATTTACTCGTATGTATGTATATATGCGTGTGCATATGTACAAATGTATATGTTGCTATTGTGGTCGCGAAAATTTAAAATAAAAATAATTATAATATAAGCACCCCTTAAAATTTTTAGTATTTTTTTCTATTTTTTCGTATTTACATTTTACTAAATTACATATTTCCAACTTTGTATTAGCCTAAAGATTTCATATGGCTTAAAAAGATTGCTTTGAGGCATTGTTAGCAACGTTGCAACGCGGCCACAGCAAACTTTTGTTGTCACAGGAACAAAATGTTAGCAGACAGACAACAATACTCGTTTTTATTGAACTGCGCTTATTTGGCGTTTATTTTGTGTATAGTTAATTTTAGCAGCACACACATACATACATACGCACATGTATGAGTATTTGTATTTATTTGCTAATGGCGGCATTAGCTACAATTAACCAACTGGCAACTTGAGTCACTTTGCGAGTAGCAGCGAAAACAAAAATCACACACATCGTTAATTTTTTTATAATGTCCTTTTATTTAGTCTTTTTGGACGACTGTTTAATTCAGGTATTTATTATATTTCTTATGTTTCTAGGTGACGAATTTAAGTGAGAAAATTTTTAATTTAATAAAAAGACTTAGCATTTAGGCAATTGATTAGGTACATATCGAAACCGCCTAAGTCCACAGACGAAATTCTTTCAGATACAGATACCTATAAAATTTGGAAAAAAAATTTTTTTTTCATAAAATGTTAATATAATCCTTTAAGAATATGTCAAAAAAAATTTTAGAACGCAAATTTAAGTATTTCTTATATTATAGATCGTCAACCGTGACGACTCTATTCTTTGCGTTCGAGCGCTGGGAGAGTTACGTTGCCGACTTTAGACGCGTTTTTCTCTAAAAACTATATTTTTCGAATTGGCGTACACGATAACTTGAAAAGTTATTGACCGATCTCCCTGAAATTTCGCACACAGCTTTTTTATGATATTACTTTCTATGTGTTCCTAGGTTTAGAAAATTTTTCGAAAAAATAATTTTTTCGAAGCAAAAATAATAGGAAAGTTCGCCCCAAAATTCACTTAATTCCGCGAATTTTTCCCCGTTTTTGTTTAATTCGTATAGAAATTATGACATTAATAAATAAAAACATTTTTTTTTTGTATTCAGGTCACTGACGCCTATGCCCCGCCGATTAACAAGTCCCGCTGCGACCTTCCTGGAAGAATTGAGTGTACATCCGCCATTTTAAATGATTAAAATATAAAAAAAAAAAAATTTTATTAATATATTTTAATGCATGATGGAAATCATTCTTGATTTTAATGTATAAATAAACTGTATACCAAATTTGAAAAAAAAAATATTGACTTCTTCATTTTAAATAAATTTAATGAAAATCAGGGAAAATATGGCCGTTTACAGGTATCTGTCCCCTTAAGTTCATTGCAGCAAATCGCATTGCATATTTTCACATATCTAACAAGACACTGAAAAGTTTCATACTGCGTGTGTTTAAAAAAAAGGGTTTTATAAAAATTTTGCCGCTGAATAAAGCAAAAAACAGGAGAATATTATTAAAAGTTAATGTTGAAAATTTTGGTATGGGATTTTTAAAGTCAAATAAATTCGGTTCTTTTCAATGCGAATCTATTAAAGGTGGTGTTGGTAAATCAGCTGATTTGTTTTTTTTTTTCTTTCGCCGTGTCCATGTGGCTGTCATCCCAGAATGAAACAAGGCGAATTCATTCTTTGTTTTCTAGATTCCCAATACTTTGCTTTGAAAATCAAACGTACAAAACATTGTTGTTGGTCTACTGCCACCACCTTTACTGAATGCGTCTTGGTTCTTTTTAAAATTTTCATACATTTTTATTTTAAGTTTTTATGACAAAATATTCTTTTAAAAAATTTCAATTCATAATTTTTTAGAAAACAATTTTCTTTTTATGATTTATCAAAAACGATTTTGTGAAAGAATTTTATAAATTTGTTTACAATTTTGCAATAGCTATTTCAAATAAACAGCCAAAAAAAAAGGAACCAGAGTTTTTCAAGATTGCGTTATGGTGGGCATAGGCAGTTTTGGCAAAAAAAACAAATTTTCTAGAAACCCGTTCAAAACATTCCAAATCTTGTTTTTGTTTTTCCTTACCACGTTGAGCGCGGCGCCGATATTTCTGACCTTTTCCCTCTACAAAGCGGTCGCTCTCTGAGTATGCGATAATGCAATATTACAATTCCCTTTTCCTCTTTCAAGAAGTAACCGGTCGAAACATATCAGTTACGAATTTCGGAGACAACTGGTAAATGGGCTGACACACAGCGAGTAGATGAACAAATTCCACTTCGGGAACGAAAAATTTTTCATATATTACACAAAAAGGAAGGAGGCGCCCATAAAGTGCGGAAATACTGTTCTGGTTGTTATGACGAAAATTCAAGATTATTTGGGTATAGAAAGCCAAAAATTGAACAAAACAAGGTGTTACATTTTGTTACATTTGTAAATCCTAGCCACACTTTTGCTTAGAATGCTTCTATGAAGTTCATTAGATTCATTCATGTTACATTTATCATTTAACTTTAATACTATCCCATGAAAAGTGTAATGACGGTGCCCAGAGACCGGGGTCGCGCTCTGTGTGTTTAACATAGTTGATTATAAATTCTGTACGAAGTTTGAAGCATTGAACAAAATTTCGCTTATAAATACCTTAGGGTCGAAAACAATTTATTTATTTATTTTTTATAAATTCTCTACAAAGTTTGAAGAATTGAAGAAAATTGAAGTTTGAATATTATTATTATATTTTTTTTTTTTTTATTTATTATAAATTCTGTAGAAATTTTGAGGTATTGAAGAAAAAAAATTCTCAGTGTCGAAATTTTTTTTTTTAATTTTTTACAAATTCTCTACAAAGTTTCAGGAATTGAAGAAAATTTCACTTAAAAAGACTGTTTCGAAAGAAAAGTGTCGAAAACAAATGTTTTTTATTTATTATTAATTCTGTATAAAGTTGAAGAAAATTGAAGTCTGAAGCCTTTTTCAGTTCAGAATTTTTTTTTTTATTTATAATAAATTCTGTAGATAGTTTGACGTTTTGAAAAAAAAATTGTCAGTGTCGAAAAAAAAATTTAATTTTTTATAATTCTGTACAATGTTTGAGGAATTGAAGAAAATTTCACTGTCAAAAATAATTTTTTTGATTTTTTAATTCTCTACAAAATTTGTAGAATTGAAGAAAATTTCAATAAAAAAGACTTTAATGTTGAGATAAGAATTTTTGCTTTATTATAAATTCTGTACAAAGTTTGAGGTATTGAACAAATTTTACTCATTAAGACGTCAGTGCCGAAACACAATTTTTTGATTTATTATAAATTTATAAAAAATTCTAGAAATTTTCATAAAAAATTTGAAACTTTTTTATCAGAAATTTGAGTGGACAGTTTTATAATCCATTAAATGCAAGTGTAAAGTAGTTGAAATTTCGCTTTGATGTTTTTTAAGTATTTTTTGCTCATGGTGTTGTGCATTTTCTTCCATATAACGATTGCTCGAAATGTTTTTTTTTATGTAGAGAAAATGCATAGGAGCGCCAGCAAAACAAAAAAACGTCAAAACTCAGCGCAATATTTGAGCCACTTCCAACTTGTGAACAAAGAAATGCTAAAACTTGGTGAACTAATATATGAAACTGCACAGTCGCATTTTTTTATTTTTTTTTTTTATTTCTAACATTCATACTAAAATTTAATGGGATATAAAATGACGTAGCCAAAATTTGTCTAAAAAGTATGACTAAAAAGTTTGAAATTTTAATGCAAATTTATTCAATGCAAACATTTTTTTTCAAGCTGAGTTTGAGTTAAACATTTTTTTGTAGAATGAATTAATAGGACTATGAATAAGTTCGTGCGGTTTTACAACAGATGGCGTAACTTGATTATTATTCCATCGATCCACATTTCCAAACATTCATTGGAGAGCTACTGTCGTAAGGCACAAACGTCAGTATAAGTTTTTTATTTGAAGCGTAAACAACAATATTTTTACCACACTTGAAAATGTCGAATTTCGTGCCAAATAATGTGTTTTTGCGGGGAATTCTTCTTCATTATTTTAATATGAAGAAAAAAGCAGCCGAAAGTCATCGTATCTTGGTGGAAGTTTATGGTGAGCATGCTCTATCTGAGCGAACGTGCCAGAAGTGGTTTGCACGCTTTAAAAGTGGTGATTTTGGCTTGGAAGACGAAGAACGCGAGGGTGCGCCGCCAAAGTTCATGGATACCGAATTGGAGGAATTGCTCGATCAAGATCCGGCTCAAACGCAAGAAGAGGTTGCAAAAACTTTGGGAGTTGATCAATGAACCATTTCCAAACGTTTAAAAGCCATGGGAATGATCCGAAAGGGCATTGGGTGCCGTATGAATTGAAGCCAAGAGACGTTGAACGCCGTTTTATGGCATGCGAACAACTGCTTCAACGGCACAAAAGAAAGGGTTTTTTGCATCGAATTGTGACTGGCGATGAAAAGTGGGTCCATTACGACAATCCAAAACGTCGGGCAACGTATGGATACCCTGGCCATGCTTCAACATCGACGTCGGCGCAGAATATTCATGGCCTGAAGGTTATGCTGTGTATCTGGTGGGACCAGCTGGGTGTTGTGTATTATGAGCTACTGAAACCGAATGAAACGATTACGGGGGATGTCTACCGACGACAATTGATGCGTTTGAGCCGAGCACTGCGAGAAAAACGGCCGCAATACGCCGATAGACACGACAAAGTTATTTTGCAACATGACAATGCTCGGCCACATGTTGCACAAGTGGTCAAAACATACTTAGAAACGCTCAAATGGGATGTCCTACCCCACCCGCCGTATAGTCCAGACCTTGCGCCATCCGATTACTATCTCTTCCGATCGATGCAACATGGCCTGGCTGACCAGCACTTCCGTAATTACGATGAAGTCAAAAAATGGATCGATTCGTGGATTGCGGCAAAACCGACCGAATTTTTCACAAAGGGAATCCGTGAATTGCCAGAAAGATGGGAAAAAGTAGTAGTAAGCGATGGACAATATTTTGAATATTAAATTTGTAACCATTTTACGTCAATAAAGTTTCAAATTTCGAAAAAAACCGCACGAACTTATTCATAGTCCTATTATATTTTTATAAAAAAAACTAATAAATAAATAAATAAATAGTCAACAGCTTGCAATATTGATTTTTTTAAATTTTGTTTCAAGCTGAGTTTGAGTTAAACATTTTTTTGTAGAATGAATAATATTTTTATAAAAAAACTAAAAAATCAACACCTTGATATTTTTATTTTTTATAAAAGCAAATGAAGGAAAAAAATAGTCAGCACTTTGCAATATTGATTTTTTCAACTTTGTTTCAAACTGAGTTTGAGTTATACATTTTTTTTTTTTGTAGAATGAATTATATTTTCAAAAAAAAAAAATGAAGAAAACAAAAAAGTCAGCACCTTGCATATGTCGGCTGTTATAATTGTGAACACAGCCCCAGAAAACATTTACATATAAACTCATATCTGATATTTATTATCATTTTAACGAAGATTACCTGCACAGACGCTGTTAATGAATTCAGGTGATAAAAGTATTTTTATAGCTCCACCTAAATAATTCGCTACGTTAAACACTTTGCATTTGTTGACGAGCACAGATTTTCACTTGAGAGAACGTTTTTTTGTTTTTTTTTCGACAAAGTATAATCAAGAAGGAGCACAAAAATCTCTTCCACGCACAAAGCAACTGTAAAACCAGGATTGAGTTGCGTCTGTTGCAGTTTTACGCACGTCTTCGCAGCGTGAAAGTTTCAACAGTAATGCCCAAGTGGACGCACAAAAAGTTTGAGGCAAACAGCGACAAGCCAATCAATGCCACCCAAACGCTGTTCATTGCTTTAGTAATAATTTATATTTCCAATAACAATTTGTTTTTTTGTTTTTGCTTCTTTACTTAAAACAAAGTATCAGCTAATTAATTAGCATTAGAATCCAATTTTTTCATATCTACACTGTTTATTTCCACTTCACTTCCCATTTGAGTGTCGGGCGCCAGCAAAACAAAAACATGTCCGCAGAGGGCGAAAAAACAGCCACGCACGTGCAGTAGAAGCAGTTACACCATTTTTGGACGCACTGAGTGACGTAGCAGAAGTGCACCACCACCCAAACTATAAACGGTTGAGCACTGGGCACACACACACACACACATACACGCACGTACGCACGAGCAGCGCCAGCCCAACAAATGTGGAAATTAATTTATTGCTGCAAATGGAATTGTCAGCGTAGGCTGTTGGGATGCAGTTGGCTGAATCTGCATTGAGGCGTTTTACAGTTACACTCGGGTGTATTAATGTTATGTATTTTTTATTTGTTCGTTTTGCTTCTAATATATTTGTATGTACATTTATTTGCGCATATGCTTTTATATGAATGCGTGTATGTGCATGTATTTGAAATATTTATTGGTAGGCGCGCGCGCGTTCAACCCACATTTGCTTTCGTAGCGCTCAACTGTTAAACTGAAATGAAATTTGAAGCTAATAGCGGCCAGCAACCAGTGGCCAGCGACTAACGCTCACCTGTCGCATTTTGTTTGCGTCGCGTCGTGCCGCTGTCAGTATGCAATGCATTGCAAAAAAAAAAATGCGTCAATTAACGTCACGAAGGCGACAATAGCGAAATTCTGTCTGCTTAGTAAGAGCAAAAATGATTCATTTTGTTGTGCTACTGTTGGAGGCCTCATTGCAAGCGGGAGTGGCGTCAAGTGGGGCGAAAAAGTTCAATCAGCTGTTGTTGCGTGCACTGGAAACCGTTTTGTGTGCTTTACTTCACATGCGCATTCGCATTAAATCCACTCATTGGCATTTAAAAATTTATATGCGTGTGCCGATGTGAAGGAAATCTCTGCGTGCTGAGAAGGAGTGTGACATGCAACAACAATAACTATTAAAAAATTCTTATATGCCAACTTTTTTATACAGACTTGTTTGTATTTGTTTATATTGGGTTGTACGCAAAGTAATTGCCGATTTTACATATAGACGGCGTTGATAATTGTTTTGAACAGCTTGTGACTATTTGAATTTTTTCTTTTGACAGTTATTAGCTGTCACTTTTAGCTTGCTTTAGAAAAAGAGGTGCAAGTAATTTTGTTTATATTGGGTTGGGGAAAAAGTAATGTCGTATTTTGTCAATTGTGCGCGACTTGCGTTGTACTTATTGCATCGGGTCACACTAAACGGCGATTTGAAGACGACAATCTGTACTATAAGTGTATCTTTGACAGTGTTGTGATCGTACGTTTCAGTCTTAAGTTATAGCGCGTCAAAGATGGAGACCACCAAGCAAGAAATTCGTCATTTTTTACGTTTTTACTACCTTAGAGGTAAAAATGCAACGAAGGCGGCGGCAAAAATTTGTAAAGTTTATGGGCCTGATATTGTAACGATTCGCACAGCACAGCGTTGGTTCGATCGATTTCGTTCTGGTGTAGTAGATGTCGAAAATGCACCCTGTACTGGTAGGCCAATCGTCGTAGAGACTGATAAAATCGTTGAAATTATCCAAAGAGTCCGACATGTGAGCATTCGCTCGATTAGTCAGGAACTAGGTGTAGATCACAAAACCGTTTGGAACCATTTGCAGAAGATTGGATTCCAAAAAAGCTGGATGTTTGGGTGCCACACGTGTTGACGCAAAAAAATCTCTTGGACCGAATCAACGCTTGCGATTCTCTGCTAAAACGGAACGAACTTGACCCATTTTTGAAGCGGATGGTGACTGGCGATGAAAAGTGGATCACGTACGACAACGCCAAGTGAAAAAGATCGTGGTCGAGAAGCGGCGAGCCGGCCCAAACCATCGCCAAGCTCGTATTGACCGCCAGGAAGGTTTTGCTGTGTGCTTGGTGGGATTGGAAGGGAATTATCCACTATGAGCTGCTCAACTATGGCCAGACCCTTAATTCGGTCCTCTACTGTAAGCAACTTGACCGTTTGAAGCAGGCGATTGACCAGAAGCGGCCAGAATTGGTCAATAGGAATGGTGTTGTGTTCCACCAGGGCAATGCTCGTCCTCACACATCTTTGATGACCCGCCAGAAGCTACGGGAGCTCGGATAGGATGTCCTATCGCACCCACCATATAGTCCGGACCTGGCACCAAGTGACTATCATCTCTTCCGGTCCATGCAAAACGTCCTTGGTGATACCAAATTGGCCTCAAAAGAGGCTTGCGAAAACTGGTTGTCTGAGTTTTTGCAAATAAGGAGGGGGGGTTTTATAAAGGGGGGATAATGAAGTTGCCTTCTGAATGGCAACAAGTTTGCGAACAAAACGGGGCATATTTGATTTGAATCGGATAATTCTAAGTACGTTAAATAAAGCGTCAAATTTCGATCACAAATACGACATTTCTTTTTCCCCAACCCAATATTTGTTTGTTTGGCGTCAATTTTAATATGGAGCCCACAAAAGATCATTTTCGTCATATTTAACTTTACTATTTCCATAAAAGAAAAAGCGCAGAGAAGGTTGCTAAAAAGTTCCGTGATTTGTATGGCGCTAAAACCTTAAAATAAAGACAGTGTCGAAATTGGTTTATCAAATTCCATTCTGGAGATTTTTCACTTCAAGATGAGCCACGTTCAGGTCGGCCAATGTTGTCAGGCCCGCCATATTGATTGGGAACGCAAAGCGATGCAGCAACAGAGAAGGCGGACAGTTTCTGACGAACCGACAACAAGCACAGACGTTTGAGTGAAACACTCAATACAGTATCGTACAGCGGACAAGTTGCTTAACAAACACCCGGTATTTTAAAGGTGAGCTTTGCTGCCTCCGCTGCTGATCTCTACGCGCGCACTGTTTTAGTTTTAATTTTGACCCATCGTCGGCGCCTCTAAGTGGCCATTTTTAAAAAACTCGTTCCATTATTAACTTTGGTACTCTTTCGGTAACTATCGATGATGTTTGTGATGGAATGCGGGGTATTAAAAGCTCTGATATTATTTCTTAAAAAAATGTCCTGCCTTTGCAGCCCTATTTTTTGATTTTTAATTTGGGATTTTATGGATACGCAGAATGCTACATCTATCACTTGGCACTAAGTCGTATTTGACGCCCAGAAGGGAAAATATTTTTCAGACTCTTGCTGAAAAGATATTTCTGCCAACTCTCAGACTCAACGTCACAGATTTGTAATTTTCGTGAATGCTACAGGGTGGGCCATACACCGTTTGCTTTTTGAATCACCTATTTTTTTGAGAATGGTAGCACAAATGACATGTCAAATATGTTTGTAATTTACTTTAAGGTTTGACATTTACGAAATGGGACGCTATACGCTTGAACAAAATTGGGAAATATTGAAAACCTATTTCCAAAGTGGAGAGTCTTCTTCTTCTTTTCTAATTTTCACATCGGTGGCTACGTCAATAAGCAAAATTTTCAGGTTTGGGGCTCACATTACTGTAGAGAAGCAAATGCATCCACAACGAGTCACTGTTTGGTGCGGTTTTTGGTCTGGCGGCATCATCGGGCCATTTTTTTTCGAAAATGAGCGAGGAGCCGCGGTTACAGTAAATGGCAAGCGTTACCGTGACATGCTCAACGAGTTGTTTCCAAAAATTGAAGAGAATGACATGGACGACATTTGGTTTCAACAGGATGGTGCAACTTGCCACACTGCCAAAGTTACACTCGAACTTTTGACTACCGTTTTTGAAAACCGAATAATCAGCCGAAATTCCGATATCAATTGGCCGCCTCGGAGCTGTGATTTAAGCCCGTTGGACTATTTTTTGTGGGGAACCGTTAAAGACAAATGCTATGCGAACCATCCAGAGACGATTGACGATATCGAAGTTGCCATTCATGAAATTGGAGCCCAAACAATCGAAAATGTGTTTAAAAATTGGGTTGATCGAATGGCCTACTGTAAAGCCAGTCGTGGCAGTCATTTGAACGATATTATTTTTCATTCAGAAATGACAATGTTCAATCTTCAAAATAAAAAAAAAAGTTTGAAAAAATATTGATTAGTTTTTTTTTATAGCCGATTCAAAAAGCAAATTTTTCATGGCCCACCCTATACAAAAAAAAAAATCTTCTAAAACACGCTCACACAAACCACATTTTGCAGGAAAAGTTTTCCGCGTAGTGTTCGAGTTCAGGTAAAATAGACGCACGCCATATATTTTGAGATATTCTGGGTGCCAAACTTGACTCTTGCCGACAATAATTTCACTCATAATCATCTCTACGCTTAATTGAAAATAGGTCCAGCAGAATCTTACTGCCTATAAATTCATAAGGGATTAACTTAAGTACTTACATTGAGGAAATCACGCAGCCACACCACTTCCGGTTTTGGATCGCCAACAACTTCGCAGAATATAATCACCGTGTCGCCTTCATAGGCTTCGCTGGAACGCGGCTTCACAACAAACATTGGCTCTTTGGAATACCTGAGAAACGAGCGAACATAAAAATATAGCGGTAATCTACTCACTATTCTATAATAACACTTACGGTAAGTCACACTTCACAATGGCCGGTATCTGACTGGTGGCACGCTGTCCATGCTGTAGTTGATCTTCATCGGGCTCTTCTATTACCACACGACAACTACTCTCTACCTTGCCGACTGCATTTGAAGCGGTGCATACATAAATGCCAGCATCGTGCGGTGTGGCATTGGCAATGATTAATTCTACAAAACCATTGGAGTCCAGAGTGGCTCCTATGCGTCGGCTGGGACGCAAACGTACACCGTTACGATGCCAGGAAACACCCACAGTAGGGTAGGCCTCCACCCTAGCGGTGAGGCGTATCTCCTGCCCCTCTTGATATATGTACAAGGGATCGAGCGGCATATAGAATTCCGGTGATATGTAAGCGCGTATTCCTTTATCCACGACTAGCGAACAATGGCACGACACCGAGCCGAGTTCGTTCTTAGCTGTGCAGGTGTAAATTCCACTATCATCCAAAATTGTGCTAGCCAATTCTAGTGTATGGAACTGACCGTCGTCCGTAATGAGGCAGCGTCGATTTTCTACGATTTGCTGATCATCCTTGTACCAAATCACTTCCGGCGTGGGATAACCAACAACTTGACAAGTCAAACGCACGGGATAGGTCATTTGGACGCGTCGATCACGCAACCGCATTGTGAAAATAGGAAGTGTGTCACCAACAGACGCCACCTTGTCGGAGTGAATGATTTCCTTTAGCTTTGTATCGGCTTCATACAGACGTGGATCCGAAACGATTTGAAGTCGCGCAAAGGTCGATACTCTGCCCTTCGAATTGGTGGCTTCACAAGTGTAACGACCTGCATCCAACTCAGAAACGAGTGCAATGATCAGCGTGCAGGTGGAACCGATTTGACGAATTCTAATGCGCTCCGCTAGTGGGCTGATATGCATGCCATCCTTATACCAATCGATTTGTGGGCGCGGCGCACCACGTACCGTACACTCCAGCACCAGTTGTGTGCCCAGCAATGCCTTCAACTGGCCCGGCAATATCTTAACGAACTCTGGCAAGCACTCTGCGCCGCCCACCTGTAATGGACTGCTAGTCTGTACCGATGGTCCCCATCCATAGCGATTTTTGGGCGTGACACGGAAGTGATATTCGACATTCGGTTTCAAATTGAAGGCGTCGAAAGAATTGATAGGTGTCAAACCCAACTCCTTCCACATAGCACCCCCTTCATGACCAACAATCCAAGCATCTACGCGGTAGGCGATAACCGGCGCAGAATTATCGCGTATCGGCTTACCCCAAGAGAGTGAGATGTGCGTGGGACCTGAATCGACTACCAATGGCTCGGTAGAGATGGGGCCTGGCGGATCTGCGACATGTTGAAATAAAGAAAGTTGGTGATTACTTAGTTGTCAAGTGGACGCAAAAATATCAAGTGGGGTTTATGGTGGTGCCCTAACGACCATAACAAGTAAAGTTGAAAATAACTCTCGAAATCTTCGAAAATTGATGAAACTCAATAAAACACCATGCGATTCCCCGGAGAAACATTTTTATTTATTTTCATATTGTTTTTGTATCTAAATGTATAAGCTGGATATGATGTAAACCATATAAAATAATTTGATCACGTTGAACAGGAAATATCGTAATACAATTGCGACTAAATAATTGTAAAAAAGTAAAAGATGCAACTTATCAATTGGAATACTAAAGAAATTTAAATACAATATTTTCAAATCATAAATTTTCAAGAAATTCAAATCTCTAAACAAAACAAATTAAAACAAATTCAAATCCATAAAGCGCTTTTGAAAAATCTGCAAAAAGAAGCATACGGAATAGAAGAACGTTTAAGAAATGGAAATCTTCAAAACGTGTAACGAAAATTTCACAATTGACCGGACGAAAATTCGAGGCTGACATACAAACTACATTTCAAACAAACGACGCAGCAAGAAGAACTGAGAGCCCAGTTAGTCTAAACTTAACTTAACTTAACTTCACGTAAGAACTATTGTCAACTTTCTTATATATGTAAGTATATATGTATTTCCGGTAGCTTCTAGGTGGAACAAGGGCCTCAGCAAACAAGTTAAAACTCGATTTATTTAAAGCTAAGAATTTCATTTGTCGCCAAGTGCGGCCAGCTGTTCGCGCTTCTGTTCCACTAGTCACATCTCCGACTGCCTTGCGGCTTCCAGTATAGGGCTACTTTTGTGATATTTCCATGTGGTTTTCGCAGTGTGTGACCAATCCATTTGAACTTTAGCCGTGGGATTTCAAGATGGACGGGTATCTGCTTCGCAAATGCCCAGAGGTCGGTGCTAGTGATGATATCAGGTCAGAATACGCGCATCATTTTTCGAGGACTGCGATTGATAAATATCTGCAGTTGTTGTATACTCCACAAGGCTCTCCACATGCTCGTCTTAACGTATGGCGCAGAAGCTTGGACGATGACAACATTTGATGAGACGTCACTTGGAGTGTTTGAAAGAAAAATACTGCGGTAGATTTTTGGACCTTTGCTCGTTGGCGACGGCGAGTATCGTAGGCGCTAGAACAATGAGCTGTATGAGCTTTACGAGGACAGAGACATAGCGCAGCGAAGAAAGATCCAGCGGCTTCGATGGCTGGGTCATGTTGTCCGAATGGAAACAAACGCTCCGGCTCGGAAAGTATTCGATGTGGTACCAGCTGGTGGTAGCAAAGGAAGAGGAGGGACTCCTCTAAGTTGGGCAGATCAGGTCTACAGGAACTAGGCTTCACTTGATGTGTCCAACTGTCACCGGTTAGCACGAGAAAGAAACGACTGGCGCACTTTGTTGAGCTCGGCTAAAGTCGCATAAACGGTTATCGCGCAAGTCAAGAAGAAACTGAAGGTTGTATATCACGCAATGTTGTGTTCCTTGTCTCACACCCATACAGAATAACAGACTTTACAGTAGGTTCAAAGATCCTCAATTTCGTGCGCCTTTATGTATGTGAGGGTATCCACACTTTGTCCAAAAGATCAAACACAGCGAGACCCTTCAATATTCGACTGCGAATGTCGCCTGCTGACCCGCCATTTTTGTTGATGACGCTTCCAAGATAGCAAAACTCATCTAGTCATCTACTCGTCAACTTTCTTAAAACCATTTAATTTTTATTTTTATCGGCAGGTTCTGTAATTCACTTTCGAGTCAATTTGATTGAAGTTTTTCGGCACAGTTTTCATTGAGAATCACAGAAGTCGCTTACAGAACCTGTCGTTAAATTTTATTTTTCTGCTATTTGACAGTTAACCGTCGATGATGCCACATCAGGTGAGTTGGAAAAATTAGCATCTAAAAAGCCATATTCTCTCATCGCTCTCAATTTAACAAGAGAGGCAAATGAAGACTTTGAAATCTGCGAGTTCTTAAACTTCTTGTGGTGGTGTGATTTCTGTCTAAGCTTTCCATATCGCTGGTTTGGTTAAGTTAAGTTACGGTACTTACTTCTAGACTAACTGGGCCTTACACTACAAATTCGCTCAATTACTAACACGCAGGACCACAGGAAAACAAAAGACAGATTTTGTCTTTTATTTGTTTTTACATTTACTACGAAAACTCACCTCTGAAATATGAAACGTCAGGGAAACTTTCGAGGCGCTGACCCCAGCGTGGCGATGTCGGCGTTTCGGAGCGTGCGCGTGGCATTACCTAGTGAATCGAAATGGTGTGCACACACAGGCACCCAGAAAAAAAAATCAAAAACAATCACTTACACAAACAGAGTTGGGAATAAGGATATCAACTGAAAAGGGAACTAGAAATACAGGACAACAAAACATACAACAAAAATAGCTGCCTCATGTAAAGAAGCTTTATTATTTGTGCAGAGCTTTTTTTGTTTTGTTATTTTATAAGAGGCGTGGCTTGCCATTTAAGCATAATTTTTGGGATTATTCTTTCCTTTTGGGAGCCTTAACCTATAAAAAAGAGTGCAAGAAAGCGAATAGTGGTTAGTAATGGCAAAGAGCGATTAAATTGCAATTAAAAAGCAAGTCATTTCAGCACTTAAGGGGTTAGGTCACTGTAGAAATTAAAACAAAAAAACAATTTTTTTGCTTAAAAGCCGCCCAACTGCCTTACAGAAGACATATGGAAAAATTTTGGCATAGTCCACCTCAGTTCGTTGTGTACGGATGAGTTTTTCGATACATTACATGTGCAAAGTACTTTTTTTTTTAACTATCATATTTTCGTTTCATTATTTTTCAAAAAATATATATTTTTTTGTGGTATCATAAACGATCGGCAACGGTCTAGGTTAGGTTATAGTGATAATCGGTCTGTACGACTAACTCACTTAGACCTTAAAGGTCCGTTGTGATACCACTGTGCTGCACGTGAACCCCATTTACTTTCCTTTGTGGAGCCATTTCGTGGCTCTTATGAAACGTAGAATTGATCCCATACCCACGCCAGACAGCTCTGTAATAGAATTGAAAAAGTATTTACCTAGACAACCTGCTCTGATTTTAGCTAGGGCTGGACAATTGCAAAGGAAGTGCTGAACTGTTTCTTCCTCATCCGACAACGGTCTAAGTGAGTTGGTTTAGATACCGACATACCGACTGCCATTTCTGTCTACCTAAGATTGTCCTCCTGTATAAATTTCTCAGAATATGCTTGGCTTTTCCATCTCTACGATGGCCTAAGCCCTGAATTAAAAATCTGAGTGGCGAGTTAGTATGAAAATTTCTTATTGTCTGCTTTATATTTGGGTCCACTTTAGAGCTTGATGGCTTGGAGAAAGGGACATTTGTTGCTACTCACTCAGAGTCTAATTAGAGTACTCGTATATGGGAAGCTAAGGCATCCAGTGGTGATCGCTTTAATTACTATCTTCTTATGGAGGCAAAGCAGCAAAGCTCACCGCTGAGTCTTTTATAAAATCTAGAAAAACTAGAAAAAACTATTTGTATCATAAATCTGCTGATAATTTCTTTTTTTTTTAACTAATCACCCAAGTTTTACTCTATCTTCAAAAGCCCGTGAGTGGCATTTAGAGCAACATTTTCGTTTAAGAAATAGACTTGAAAGTGGAGGTGGAAGTGAAGGTGCTTCATTACCTCCAAAGAGGCGAGTAGCAACAATTTTTCTTATATTTTTGACATTTCAGATCATTTTGCACTTACTTCCCATCGACTTTTACGTTATTTCCATCGCTGCTCAAAGTGGAATCAGGTTAAAGAAGGTTGGCCTCTGGAGGCAATCTCTCAGGGGACATGGTAATATTAGAACGAGAAGAAATCTGCACCGAAGCTGATGTAGCAATCCCAACAGACGGATCTATGATAGAATCGGGAATTGGAGCAGGGGTTTTCTCCAAATCAGTAAATTTTCTTAAAACTGCCGAATACTGCTAGTGTTTTGCAGGCATGCAAAATGCTTAGGGAACGGGAGAGCAAGGGAGATTTTAACATTTTTTCCAATAGTCAAGCCAAGATCAAGGCTCTGACGACGACATGGTGCAGATCCAAATTAGTCAACTCCTGTAAGAAGGAGATCAAATCTCTTATGCGTGCAGAAAGCATTTCTCTGATAAAGGGAAATGAAATTGCTGATGAGCTTGCCAGGAAGAGGTCGACTGAATTGGTCTCAGAGACCTCCTACTCGACCATCGGCATCTCCCTCACTGTTGTTAAAGAGGAATTACACAACATATTTATCAGGAAAGCGCAAAAAATAAAAAAAAATATGGAGCTCCATTTCTTCGTGTGGTATTTCGAAAACACTTTTGCCCCAGTACAATAGACGGAGGACCCAGAAAGTCTTGAGGACTCCATGCCATTCAAAATCCAAACACGTAGCTGTGCCAACCGACCATTAGACGATCGACACCCACGCAGAAAAGTTAGGTTTATCATTTAATCTCCATTGCAGAAGCTGTGGAGGCCTTTCAGAGCAGGAGAGACTATTGAGCACCTTCTCTGTAAATGTCCGGATTTGTCAGCTAGATTAGTAAGATCACTGGGTGCTTCTTTCTTCAACAGGCTGCGACAGTGCGCCAACCTAAATCTCATCAATCATCTCCATTACACCAACAGCTCTCGCTGGTTGTAAATATCTGCCTGTTGGAGGTCTCATAATGGCATCGAAACGGCGTTTTAGTGCTACTTGAGGAGTGCCAGAGTGGTACTTCAACCATATCACCTACCTACTGGAACACGAAAAAACAAATCAAGTCCCTACCCCTTAACTTAAGTTATGATATTTCATGAATTTTCGAATAATTATTACTTTCTCTTTGTAGATACTACAATACAATTCGGTTTCGGAGTCTAAACTGCTCTTGCACAACGTGCGCGTGACTCTGAAATGGTTGGGTTCACTAACATTTTATAAGACATATATTTAGCTTCTAAGAAGAGTCGAACCAGAGAGTGATCCAAAGTATTTAAAGTACAAATTAAGCAACTGAGAAGAAAGCGAGTGCAAAATCAATATAATCATCTATAGGCGAATGCCCACTGTATGTGTTCCTGTACCATCTGCAAGAGTATGAATGCAGGAAATACTCAGCCACAACCATAGTCTCATTGTTGGTTAAAGTGGTGATTCATCCAGAATCCAACTAGCGCTTCCGCAACATTTTATTGCCACCTCCGTGCTACCAACTTATTTGATGGTTATTTACAGCTTGACTATGTAAAGTCCGTGTGGTTTAAGAACCTTCCCGACTAGAATTACAGTGAGGCATGCCGAAGAATCAGTTAGGCCCGAATTAGGCAGGCCTTACTGAGGCACGCCTCACTATTACCTTACCTCACTATTACCAGGCCCACGTTAGGCAAGGCAAAGATTGGCATGCCAGAACAAATATGGTTGTGGTCACGAAAATCTGTGGCAGTGTCCTTGTTGAGGATATTGCATTCTTGATTGCACCCCGTTATGTGAATACCGATTCTGCAAGAATCCAAAGATTCATGACAGCTCCCTCGCCAATGTTCCGATGTCCCGAGACCCAGATTAAGGTAACTTTATGGTTTACACTCAAGGTGGTAAGGCTATTCCTGCTTTGTTCCACCAGTTTAGAGGTTGTTGCAACTGATTTCAGTGCTCGGACTGCAGCTTGGCTATCCATTGTCCCATAGTATGGATGTTTTTCCCTTCAAACTCACCGTCAGAACTCCCTAAAGCACATAAATGACTTGCTCTTGCTTAGAATGTATTGCATTATATATGTATGTGTGAGTGTATTAGTTTATCAATAAAAACATTAGTTAAATTCTCACTTCACTTCACTGCACAACTTACCGCAATGGTCACGAATACTCTATCGGTGCCAAAGTTATTGCGCGCAACGACGAAGTATGTGCCCGAATCAGAGATTTGAGAACTTTGTACCGTAAATCTTGTATAGTCATCTGACACCTCCTTACTAACTCTGTCCGACTTGGTTATATCCTTGGTACCCTTCAAAAACGTCACTGAAAAGTACAAAACCCATATGGCAAATTATTTAAATTACACAATTTTGACTTCCCACTCCACTCATTCTACTCACATTTTGGTTTGGGCTCGCCCGCAATACGGAACGAAATCGAGAATGGATCACCGACTAATATTTTCATTTCAGGTTCTGGTCGTGACAAAAACAGCGGTGGGCGTTCATTCTTCGGTGCACCGGTAGCCACATCAACACTCACATGCGATTCAATACGACCGAAGGCATTCGAAGCACGACATGTGTAGGTACCCTCTAGTTCGGGTTGTGCATTCAGTATGGCTAATGTGTATACACCATTTTCCATGAATGTTTTTATACCCGCCTGACCAGCGACGGGTTGACGATTGCGTAACCATTGTATCTCCAATGGTGTGGACGACCGCATGAATTCAGCCGAAATGGCAACTGTACCACCGGGACACACAGTCTGGTTGCTGAGCGGTACGCTAAAGTGTGGCTTATTTGGATCGCGATGGAAGTAGCCATGTGTCTTCTCGAGTGCAAAGCGTTCACGTCCAACAAAGTCCACTTGGTGAGTAATCTTATTTTCGGCACCCTCGTTGCGAGCTACGCACGCATAGAGACCGGAATCCTTTTCAGTTGGATTATTAATAATCAACTTTGTATAGCCATCCGCAGACTCAACAATGTGATATTGGTCACTTTCGTTGATCAAATCAGAGCCCTTCATCCATTGGATGTCAGGACGTGGTTTCCCGCGCACGCGACAATCCAGCACCAACGTATTCTCGTTAATCGAATAAGTATCTGGGGAGACAGATGTGTACATAAATACTCGTAAATTTAAGAAATGTTATGGCGGATTTGAGTAGAGCAGGTGGCAATCAAAATGAATGGAAAATTTGCTAAAAAAAATAACCGGTACTTTTAGAAAATCTTATTGCTGAAAGCTCCTCGAATTTGATTGCCAGCTACTCAAGCATGAGTACATAAAACAACACTTAAGCACCGAACACGACAAAAAATATATTTAATTAAAAGAAAAGAGAACTTAAGTTAAAAGTCGAAGCAAATGTCTCCCTTTCGCTCCCAAATTTCGGTCAAAAAGTATTTATGTATATAATAGCCTATGATAGACCTATTTCAACAATACTCCACCTCTGATTGACTGTACAAACGCCGAAGGCTCCACGGCATCCTCGTAGTGCTTGTAAATGCGTAATTGCGCATGCGTAAAAGTTTCTCCGTAATCATTGATGGCACGACACGTATAATTGCCACTATCCTCCACACTCGTCACACCAATTTCCAATGAAGCTATGCCATTGCGGAACATGGTCAGAAAACTGCCATCGTTAGGTAGTGGCCGATGATTTTTGAGCCACTCAATACGCGTATCGCCGTCACAAACCACATTGCAACTCAGCCGTATACTGGAGCCCTCGGTGACCGTGCGATCATGCAACAAAGTGCTAAACAATGGTTTACTCTGGGCAATCATGCCCAATGGTCGGCGTTCTCTAGCGCGTTTGATGGCTGCTTCAGTAGTGCTGTGCGCTGACACTTCGCCATTACCGCGCAATGCTTCGTAAGGAGTTTGGGATGAGCGCCGGCTATGCGATATATATTCGCCATTAGTAATGGCTTCTGTAGTTGTAGATATTAAGTGTTTGAGATCGCTGGTACGTATGGATTTGCTGATGGCATGGATGAGATCGTTGGTCTCGGCGAAGCAGGAGAAAGTGCCACAATCCGTAGGAATAGGATTACGTATGATCAATTTCCGTATGCCACCCACCGCTTCGATAGATTTGTAACGATTATTGGAAATGCTGTGATCATCACGCAGCCAAGTAACATTCGGACGGCCGTGCACTTGACAGGTGAGTGTGATCTCGTTGCGTTGCGCGTCATATGATTCTAGGGGGAAAGTGTATATTAAATGGGTTGCTACTTGCCCTAACCACTACCAATTCATACCACTACGATTTCTGCTCACAAAATTAAAAGCATACCACTTTTTTCTTACTATAAAAAAAATCAAATAACGCAAAGTTTCAAGATTTGTAAAAAAATTTTCAGAACTTTTCAAATTTCCATGAAAAATTTCACCATTTTAAATAGGATTTTTTGAACCTTTTTGTGTATAGAGTTTAGTGCAACAAATAACAACTTATGACCAGTCTATTATTGCGAGAAACTCAATACACTTCGGAGAAGACTGATTACAGCAACGGTAAAATTCAATACAAATTGCGCCACTCTAATTCCATCTAAACAGGAATGGAATAAGGGTTTCTCACTAAACAACTTCGAAACTATAGTCTACACATCTAGCTCTAAAATGGATTATGGTGTTGGAGTGGGTATATGTTCTCATAGACTTAGAATTGGAAAATCTGTGCGTCTTCCTAATATCTGCAGTGTCTTCCAGACGGAAGTATTGGCAAGTGGGGAAGCCTGTAGGCTACTAATCGCAGATTTCTCTTTTAAGGACAATAAGATATTCTTTCGGATAACCAAGCTGCAATCCAGGCACTAGATTCGCCTACAACAGCTTCTAAACTGGGGAAACAAATCTGCTAAACAAAGCAAGAATAGCCTTACCACCTTGAGCGAGCAGAAATAACCTTACCACCCAGGACATCGGAACATTGAAGGTAACGAAAAGACGGACGAACGGGCAAGTGGAGGATCTGCCATGAATAACATTTTTGCAGAATCGGTATTCACACCACTGGGTATAATCAAGAATGCAATATCTCAACATGCCTCCGAATCGCGGATTGTAGATGGAAAGATCAGACAACATGCAAAGTTACCAGAACGTCTTGGCGCATCTACAACCTCAAGCAAACGTCGACATTGGATACATATGAAACCATAGGCGGTGACAACTAGCTTTTGGTCTATCGGGGAAAAACAGCCAAAATGGACATCCCTCACAAAGCACACTCTTGCAGTTGTAAGAAACCAGAGGAAAAAGGAAGCGATTTTCTATTTCCTCTGTGAATGCCCTGCCCTATGGAAGGAGAGAATGTCAACCCCGGGCAAACCACTGTTCGAAAGTCTCGAACTACTGTTAAGCTTCGACGTCAGCAACCTAATAAGGTTCTTAAGAAATCCAGACTGGACATAGTCATGCTGCAAATAACCGTTAAATAAGTTAGTAACGAGAATGGAGCAATGAAATGTTGCGGAAGCGCTAGTTGGATTCTGAATAAATCATCACTTCACTCAACCAACCAAGTGCAAGTTTTAATTACCTAAAAAACCCCACTCATTTAATTTTTTTTTTTGGGTTGATGGCACTTCCATATAAAAAAATTCGAGCAGGTACTAGAAGAAAAAGCGTGACACTTCGGTGAAAAAATTGACAAAAATCAACGGTATTCTGTAGTCAGTTGGAACTTAGGTAGGTAGGTAGGTAGGTAGGTAGGCGTAGCAGTCGACCTCTAAACCAATTCACTTAAACCGTTGCCGATCCATTGTGACACCACAGTAGCAGTTTAGCTGCCACTCCTCGTTAACCCATTTTGTTTTAAGTGCAAACCTATTAGTCAGGCCGATACTTATATCCCTAAGGTCATCAGTGTCATTCAAGAGCGATGCACCAAAGTATCTAAACCTAGCCTCATGCCACTTGGGGACAGTAGCAGAGAAGGTGTCTAACGGACTCTTTCTCCTCGTCATTCTTGCAGCTTCTGGAATAGTTGAAATGAGGTACTTTCAATTTTTTAAATCAGTACTCAATCAACTAACATAGAGACATTTTTCTTTGACCGATTAAGTAGTGCCTTTGAGCGTCTAGCGTCCCATTTTGGTCAAATTCTTTTTGCAGTATTACATGCCAACCCATCACGTGTTGGCTGTAGTGTCAATGCTACTTGCAGCACGCAGTTTGTAGGTTGAGAGGGGTGCACCTACAATCTCCATATCAAGAGGGCGGCGAGTGGTAGTGCCTCCTCCCGCTAATGTGCTTGCTTAGAGTTCTCTGGTATGTCACCATGCCCTGAAACCCATAGCAAATTGATGTGGAAGTATTCCGCCAACTCGTTAAGAGATGCCCGGCATTTGCGAGCACTGATGGAATTAGTGACAACCTCACCAAGAGATTTAATCCCCAATCCCCCAAACCCCCGTCATTCTGATAGAATAGATATAGATTACACTCTCAAGGTAGTCACATGTTAGCCTAGCCAAGCAGCAACATCTTTAATGGCTAGAATTTCAGCCAAATCCAACTTTATCGTTAAGCTTTGAGTCATCAGTAAAGAATCGTAGGCAGTTTTTCCGACCAGCCAGTATATTGTCAACCCACTCACATCTCGCTGGATTTCTAGTACTAAATAACCCTTTAAAGTATGGCTGATTCAAACAAGAGGCAACAGAGGTTAGGGCCGAGTGTCCAACCCCTAAATCACACCATTCATCAGTTGCGGCAAGCCGAGCGCCAGTGTTATCTGCATTTTGCTTGCTAACTAAAACAGCAACAGCAACAGTTTTAACTTGCAATTACTAAAACTCAATGGGCTCAAAACTGTACATCCAGAAAATTCTAGAAATTCTGGTTAAAAAGTTGAAAGTTTTGATGAAATTTTAAAGAAATGTGTGCATGGAATGTAGTCTCCATGATTTTTGTTGTAGTAAGAACTTTATTGGCGGTCGCCGTAACGAATGGGTTGGTGTGTGACTACCATTCGGAATTCACACAGAGAACGTAGGTTCGAATCTCGGTGAAACACCAAAGTGAAGACAAATATTTTTCTAATAGCGGTCGCCCCTCGGCAGGCAATGGCAAACCTCCGAGTGTATTTCTGCCATGAAAAAGCTCCTCAAAAAAAATATCTGCCATCGGAGACGGCTTGAAACTGTAGGTCCCTCCAATTGTGGAACAACGTCAAGACGAACGCCACAAATAGGAGGAGGAGCTCCGCCAAACAGCCAAAAAGGGTATACCCACCAATTATATACATAAGAACTACTGTTTCACTGTCAAACATCTTCTATTTGGTCTATAATTTAACCATGAATCGTCTTACAAATGAACAACGCTTGCAAATCATTGAATTTTATTATAAAAATGCGTGTTCTGTTAAGAAAGTTTAAGATCCACTTTTTTATCGAAAAATTGTATTCAGCGACGAAGCTCATTTTTGGATCAATAGGCAGAATTGTCCATTTTGGAGTGAAGATCAGCCAGAAGAATTGCAAGAGCTACCAATGTTTCCAGAAAAGGTCACAGTTTGGTGTGGTTTATGGGCTGGAGGTATCGTTGGATCGTACTTCTTCAAAAATGCTGCGAATCGTAACGTAACTGTCAATGGTGAGCGCTACCGTGAAATGATATCCAACTTTTTTTTGCCCAAAATGCAAGAGCTTGACTCGCATGACGTGTGGTTTCAGCAAGACGGTGCCACATGCCACACAGCACGCGTAACAAAGGACTTGTTGAGAGGCGAGTTCGGTGAACATTTTATTTCACGTTGGGGACCTGTCAATAGATTATTTTTCCTGGGGCTATATTAAAGCTCATGTCTATTCAGACAAACCTGCTTCAATTTACGCATTGGAAGACAACATTAAAGCATTTATAAGTGAGATACCGGCCGAAACATAGGGAAGAGTGTGCCCAAATTGGACTAAGCGGATGGACCATTTGAAGCGCAGTCGCGGTCAACATTTGCATGAAATAATCTTCAAACATTAAATTATATGGACTGTACTATCGATTTAAATAAAAATTTAAGCATTTTTCTGAACTTTACGTGTGTTTTTTTGAAAAACTGTCCTATAGCTCTTAAAAAATCACCCCTTATATTTTTATAAAAAAAAAAGTTGTGGTATGCTTATAATTTCGCAACGTGGTAGAGGTATTAATAGTGGTTAGGGCAAGCATAATGAGAATTACTACAAATTTTCCGAACCAACTGCGGCTGAGTACCGCTTAACTTGGTAATCTGCCTAAACTTATACTCTTCCTACTTTATAAAATTTACCTTTGATATCGCTCGCAAAACTACTCGGCAGCTGGCCACTTGTTTGATCATAGACCGTCAAATGACAACTGCTTTCGATGGTGTTTTTACTATTCCGCACCACACACTTGTAAATGCCTGTGTCATCGACTTTGGCATTGTGTATCTCCATGCTGATCGCACCGTTAATGTTGTACATTTTGTGGCGCATATCTTTTGTGACGCGCTCGTCGCCTCGTAACCAATATACCTCCTCAATGTAGCCACTCACATAGAATATCAGCTGCGCCTTATTACCTTCGGCAATGGACATTGGTTTCATTACCGTGTCCGCATTCAACTTCAGTTTCTCTTCTTTAGCCTTCGACTTCAACTGCGCGCTAGTTTCGCGTTCATCTTCTCTGGTGGCGGCAGCTGGTTCTGGTTCTTGTATGGCCGTTTGTAGTGTGCGTTTCTGCGTTAACTTTTGTTGATAGTCGGAAATGTCCAGGAATTTGCTAATCTTCATCTGTCCACTCTCGTTCTCTGCATAACAAGTGTAAAGACCAGTGTCGGCCTTATTCGGTGCGAGTATGAATAGTTGTGTGACCCCATCTTCCAAGTCCACATATTTGTACTTTTCCTTGTCCAATGGCAGTAAAGTGTTATCTTTTTGCCAAAATATGTTGGGCTTTGGATTTGCCGATACCTTACATTCGAGCGCTATTTCATTTTGTTCTTTGTCATAAGAATCTATGAAATGATGTGATAACAAAGCGAGACACAAACAGAATGAAAATGGAGATTACAAATAATAGGTGATTACGGTGCATTTGAATAACTAGACTACAAATATGAAATGCATTAGTACGAGCAGTGAGCTAGGCCTTAACTTCTACTCTTATACAATAGCATACCTGCGTGAGTTCGACAAAACCATTGGACGCACAGTTCGACAACACAAGTCAGACATTTCCAAAATCAGCTTATAAATACATGCAAACTCGCTTTACCTTTAATGCCGACAGTGAACACGGGTGCCACTACCTCCTCTACACCGGTCTTGTAGACGAAGAGCTCGCATGTGCTAACTACCTCGTTCTCTGAGCCTTTGACGCGCAGTATATATTGGCCGGCATCCTCTTCAGTAACGCCTATCAAATTGAGCCATGCGATGCCATCCTGGCAGGACATTTTGCTCTTCGTCCCGAAGGCGATGGGTTGTTCACCATGGAACCAGCGTGCAGTTGGCTCAGGTCCATCAATATTGACCATCCATTTAACGTTACTACCCGCTTTGACGGTACGATTCGAGAGGAAATTTCTCAGGTATAGGTATTTCTTAAGATCCGGTGGTGGTGCAGCCTCACGCCTGCTACTGCCTTCTTCATCATCCTTGGCCTTCTTCTTCTTCTTCTTCGTTTCCTGTTCTTCACCCTCCGTCTGCTCGTCATCAGTTGGTGGCTTCACTGGTGGTCTAGCTTCCCTAGGTGGTGAAACTGGGCGCCGACGTCTGGGTTCTACATTCACCAGATGACTGATCTCAGCTTTTCCCTCACGATTTTCAGCCTGACATACATATTTGCCACTGTCCGACGGCAATGGATCGAAAATAAAAAGCTCGCTTAGTCCATCATCGTGGTCGATCTGTTGATACTTTTCGCTCGACTCAATTTTGACACCATCCTTAACCCAAGTCACTGAGGGCGTGGGTAGACCGCGCACATGAACATCCAACTGTAGCTCATTTATTTTGCCATGATAGGTATCCTTGATGTTGCGTGTGAAAGTGGGTGGCACATCGCCAGTACCTGGATCGGCATACACTTCCAATTTACAGAAAGTAGAAGCCTCGCCGGTCTCGTCGCGCGCCCAACACTTGTACACACCGCTGTCCTCTGCCGTAGCGCTAGTAATTTCCAGTAGGCATAAGCCTTCACTATGACGACCCCTAATTTTGGGACTATTTGCGATGGGTTCCTCGTTCTTGAACCATTTAACTTGTGGCTCCTTTGACTCCAAGAAGCAGGATATCTTCACTTTGGAACCCTCAGCTACAACACGATCTCTAAGAGATGTGGCGAAATGTATGCCGATTACTTTTTCTCGTTTTTTAAGACTGCCTGCATCTGAAGCGTAATCGGTTGCCGATGAAGTAGCCTCCTCCTCTTCTTTCTTTGGCTTCTTAGCCTTACTCTTGCGTTTACCTTTACCGTCTTTTTCCTCAGACTCACCTTCCTCCCCTTCAGCTGCTTCTGCAGATGTTGTGGTATCTTCCTCTTTTGCCTTGGGCCGCAGTAGACTCTTATCAGCATGGAATACACCATGAATATTCTCAGCGATATGAGAAGCCTTCCCTTCAAACAGGACACTATGCGAAATCTCCATTTTACCAGCACTGTTCTCCGCTCGGACTACATACTTTCCGGAGTCTTTGGAGTCGGGTCTGTCGATGATCAACACACAAGTACCATCTTGATGCTGTAAAATTTGGTATCGTCCGCCACTCTGTATTTCGAAACTATCCTTAGACCATTGAACTTTTGGTGTGGGCTGACCGCGTACTCCCGTCTCCAAAATAAGTTCATTTGTATTCAAATGATAGATTTCTAATAGAGAATAACAACAAATGATTATTACGTAATTCCCTTGACTACGAAGATTATGAAATCGCGACAAAATAGTGCGCACAGCGAAGTGCTCGTCATGTTAAGGTACTTACCTTTCAGAGAGCGTGAAAACGTTGGCTGCACATCGGAGCTGACCTTCGGAGAGTACACATGCAACAAGGCCGAGGTG